>NC_134690.1:334655006-334845006 GCF_050947455.1 Rhinoderma darwinii
CCTGGAAGTTAATATTTCCGACTCAGAGTGTCTGCAATTAGATTTTCCCTGCCTTTGATGTGAACTGCTGTCAAGGACAAGAGATTGTGTTCTGTCCAGAATAAAATCCTGTAGCCTCTTTCATCAGTGCAGCAGATCTGGGACTTCCTTTGAGGTTTATATATTACATAGGCTGAAATTCCACATGCCGTTTATGGCAGGTTTGGGCATAAACAGCAATAAAAAAGTTATGAATCGCAATATGTGAAAATTTGCGGTAAAATTTTCATTTCACTTGTCAAATTATGGAAAATGACAAGAAAAGTGGGTGTGGTCTCCAAGAAGACATGGGGTAAGATATACTAGTCTTAGTACATGTGGGCAATAATGTTCTATGTCTGGATCAGAACGTGTTAGCCCTTGATGAAGTTCTGAAAAGATAACAAATTCTGGTGGACAGCCTTGAGCACTTTTTGATTGGAAGTAAGCAATTTTTCATTTTGGGACCAAGTACCATATGTCTGGTGATGAGTCTCTCAGTCTTGACTGGATGCGTCTGTAGTAATCAAGACTTTGCTGCTGTCTCTGAAAGTAGAAAATATCTTGCTGGAGCCACCAAGTTAAAGCCGTTTTCACCTCTGTTGATAGTGGAACCTTTTAATTGAGATGATGGAAATCTGTTCCATTTCTGCAGGAGTTCCCACTGTATGCCTTAAAGAGGCTCTGTCACCAGATTTTGCAGCCCCTATCTGCTATTGCAGCAGATAGGCGCTGCAATGTAGATTACAGTAACGTTTTTATTTTTAAAAAACGAGCATTTTTGGCCAAGTTATGACCATTTTTGTAGTTATGCAAATGAGGCTTGCAAAAGTCCAAGTGGGTGTGTTTAAAAGTAAAAGTCCAAGTGGGCGTGTATTATGTGCGTACATCGGGGCGTTTTTAATACTTTTACTAGCTGGGCGCTCTGACGAGAAGTATCATCCACTTCTCTTCAGAACGCCCAGCTTCTGGCAGTGCAGATCTGTGACGTCACTCACAGGTCCTGCATCGTGTCGGACACATCGGCACCAGAGGCTTCAGTTGATTCTGCAGCAGCATCAGCGTTAGCAGGTAAGTCGATGTAGCTACTTACCTGCAAACGCCGATGCTGCTGCAGAATCATCTGTAGCCTCTGGTGCCGATGTGTCCCCGCTCGTCTGACACGATGCAGGACCTGTGAGTGACGTCACAGCGTGATCTCTCGAGAACACGCTGTGTCTGCACTGCCAGAAGCTGGGCGTTCTGAAGAGAAGTGGATGATACTTCTCATCAGAACGGCCAGCTAGTAAAAGTATTAAAAACGCCCCGATGTACACACACAATACACGCCCAGTTGGACTTTTACTTTTAAACACACCCACTTGGACTTTTGCAAGCCTCATTTGCATAACTACAAAAATGGTCATAACTTGGCCAAAAATGTTTGTTTTTTAAAAATAAAAACGTTACTGTAATCTACATTGCAGCGCCGATCTGCTGCAATAGCAGATAGGGGTTGCAAAATCTGGTGACAGAGCCTCTTTAAATGAACACAAGAGCAAATGACTGCTTCTATTCTATTGAAGGTAGGTGACCCAGAACCCTCATAATGAACCTGATAGAATGACAAGGTTGTGATATTATTCTCTCTACCAAGAACTTTATCATTTTGGATTTGTTCTGATGGAATAGTCATGGTCATCTGCTTGGCATCCACTATAAAACCCAGGAATTGAATCTTGTGAGATGGAATAAGGTTGGACTTCTGCTGGCTTAACATAAAACCATGTCTCTGAAGATATTGTAAACTGGTCTGTATCTGTACTTGAAGTAGATCCTCTGTAGCTGCTTTCAACAGATGGTCACCTAAGTATGGAATCATACATATTCCCACATATCTAAATCTTGCTACCAGGACCACAAACATTTTTGTGAAGATCCTTGATGCGGGGGAAAGCCCAAAGGGCATACAGAAGCTCAAAACTTATAAAGGCAGGTGTAATGACCGGGGGGTAGGGAAACGGACAAGTGAGCCCTAATCTACCCGCCACTCTGTCCCTGCCTACTTGCAACGACCCGCCCTAGGTGACGGGGTACAACTGGGCGGCGGTCCCTGCACTCAGTAAGTGCACGACAAACACGACAAACATACAAGGGAATACAAGCAAGGGAAAGGGGCAGTTGCCCACGGCAACACCGTGAGCAACCAGAGTGGTGAACGAGCCGAGTCAAGCCAGGAGTGTGCGAGGTACCAAACGAAGAGCAGAAGAGTAGTCAGTAAGCCAGGGTCAGTATGGAGCAGGAACAAAATAGAAGGAGCTGTAGCTGGGCCAGGAAACCACACGAAAAAGAACAACAAGCAAGGAGGAACAGGAAATGCAGGTATAAATAGACAGAGGGCGGGAGCTAGCTGAGTCTGGCCAGGCTGCGATAGGCTCTCCCACTCCTAAGCCTGCCAGCCTGAGTGGTGGAAGCTGGAGTCAGTCTCAGGGATGTAGATTCAGGTGCTGACTGATTAATTAAGGGAGTTAACCCCGAAGCTGTGCCTGGCAGATCCTTTACAGTACCCCCCCTTTTATGAGGGGCCACCGGACCCTTTCTATGTGGACCTGGCTTACTGGGGAAACGCAGGTGGAACCTCCTGACCAATACCCCAGCGTGAACATCCCGGGCGGGTACCCAAGTCCTCTCCTCGGGCCCGTAACCTCTCCAATGGACCAGGTACTGGAGGGAGCCTTGGACCATCTTGCTGTCCACAATCCTGGCCACCTCGAATTCCACCCCCTCGGGGGTGAGGACGAGAACAGGAGGTCTCCTCGAGGGAGCCAAGGACGGGGAGCAGCGTTTAAGGAGGGAGGCATGAAACACGTCGTGTATACGAAAAGACGGGGGTAACTCCAGCCGGAAGGAGACAGGATTGAGGACCTCAATGACCTTATACGGCCCAATAAACCGGGGAGCAAACTTCTTGGACGGAACCTTGAGACGCAAGTTCCTAGACGACAACCACACCAGATCCCCGACCATAAACAGGGGGTTAGCAGAACGTTTTCTATCAGCCTGAGTTTTTTGTACGCTCTGGGACGCCTCTAGGTTCTTCTGAACCTGGGCCCAGACTGTGCACAGTTCCCGATGAACGACCTCTACCTCGGGATTGTTGGAACTACCAGGTGAAACGGAGGAGAACCGTGGATTAAACCCAAAATTACAGAAAAAGGGAGAGACCCCTGACGAGTTACTGACCCGGTTATTAAGGGAAAATTCGGCAAGGGGAATGAATGAGACCCAATCATATTGACAGTCAGAGACAAAACACCTTAAGTATTGTTCTAGAGATTGATTAGTCCTCTCCGTTTGACCATTGGTTTCAGGATGGAAGGCAGAGGAGAAGGACAGATCAATCCCCAACTTCATACAGAAGGCTCTCCAAAACAATGAAACAAATTGTACCCCTCTGTCCGAAACAATATTGACAGGGACCCCATGGAGACGCAGGATGTGTTTGACAAACAAGGTAGCCAACGTCTTGGCGTTGGGTAGTTTCTTGAGGGGCACAAAGTGGCACATCTTACTGAAGCGGTCTACCACCACCCACACCACCGACTTGCCTTGGGATGGAGGCAAATCGGTGATAAAATCCATGGAGATATGTGTCCAAGGTCTCTGGGGAATGGGCAACGAACGCAGTAAGCCCGCTGGTCGGGACCTGGGAGTCTTGGACCTAGCACAAACCTCACAAGCGGCGACGTAGGCTTTAACGTCTTTAGGCAACCCAGGCCACCAATAATTTCTGGTAATGAGGTGTTTGGTACCCAGGATGCCTGGATGACCAGATAGTGCGGAGTCATGATTTTCCCTAAGTACCCTTAGCCGGAATTGCAGGGGAACAAACAGCTTGTTCTCAGGAAGGTTCCCGGGAGCTGAACCTTGATCAGCAGCAATTTCAGAGACTAAATCAGAATCGATCGAGGAAATGATTATACCTGGAGGCAAAATACAAGCAGGATCTTCCTCCGAAGGAGGGCTGGCCATGAAGCTACGCGACAGTGCATCAGCCTTAATATTTTTAGACCCAGCCCTATAGGTAACCAAAAAATTGAATCTGGTAAAAAATAACGCCCATCGAGCTTGTCTTGGGTTTAGCCTCCGGGCAGATTCTAGGAAAACCAGATTCTTGTGGTCGGTAAGGACCGTTACCTGGTGTCTAGCCCCCTCCAGGAAGTGGCGCCACTCTTCAAAATACCCATTTAATGGCTAAGAGTTCGCGGTTGCCAATATCATAGTTACTCTCAGTTGGCGAAAACTTCCTGGAGAAGTAGGCACAGGGGCGGAGATGGGTGAGGGACCTGGTACCCTGGGACAAGACAGCCCCCACTCCCACCTCAGATGCGTCAACTTCCACGATAAATGGCTCCATTTGGTTGGGCTGAACCAGCACCGGGGCCGAGATAAAGCACTTCTTAAGGACCTCAAAAGCCTGGACAGCCTCAGGAGGCCAGTGGAGGAGATCAGCACCTTTGCGAGTGAGGTCCGTAAGAGGCTTAGCGATGACCGAGAAGTTAGCAATAAATCTCCTGTAATAATTAGCGAACCCCAAAAAACACTGTAACGCCTTCAGGGAGGCAGGTTGGACCCATTCCGCCACAGCCTGAACCTTGGCGGGGTCCATGCGAAATTCATGAGGAGTGAGGATTTGACCCAAAAATTGTATCTCCTGTACCCCAAACACACATTTTTCGGTTTTGGCAAACAGTTTGTTTTCCCGAAGGACCTGGAGCACCTTCCTGACATGCTCAATGTGGGAGGACCAGTCCTTGGAAAACACCAGTATGTCATCAAGGTACACTACAAGAAATATCCCCAGGTAATTTCTCAAAATCTCATTTATGAAATTCTGGAAGACCGCAGGGGCATTACACAACCCAAAGGGCATGACGAGGTATTCGAAATGGCCTTCGGGCGTGTTAAACGCAGTCTTCCACTCATCCCCCTCTTTGATGCGAATAAGGTTATACGCCCCCCGTAGATCCAATTTAGAGAACCATTGGGCCCCCTGAACCTGATTGAAGAGATCAGGAATCAAACGAAGGGGATACTGGTTCCTTACCGTGACCTTATTCAGGCTACGGTAGTCAATGCATGGCCTAAGACCACCATCCTTCTTCCCCACGAAGAAGAAGCCAGCACCTACCGGAGAAGAAGAGGGACGAATGTAACCCTTGGCCAGGGATTCCTGGATATACTCTCTCATGGCTTCACGTTCGGGACAAGAAAGATTAAATATCCTACCCTTAGGAAGCTTAGCTCCTGGTACCAATTCGATAGCGCAATCGTATTCTCTATGAGGAGGTAACACTTCGGAGGCCTCCCTAGAGAAAACATCAGCGAAGTCCTGAACAAACTCGGGTAGCGTATTCGCCTCCTCAGGGGGAGAAATAGAATTAACAGAAAAACATGACGTACAACATTCATTACCCCATTTGGTTAGCTCCCCAGTATTCCAGTCAAACGTGGGATTATGCAACTGCAACCAGGGAAGGCCTAGAACCAAATCGTACGATAATCCCTGCATCAACAGTACAGAGCATTGCTCCAAATGCATGGAGCCAACAAGGAGTTCAAAAACAGGGGTATGCTGTGTAAAATAACCATTAGCAAGAGGAGTGGAGTCGATACCCACTACCGGGACAAGTTTAGGCAAATCAATCAGAGGCATAGCAAGAGACATAGCAAATTCCACAGACATAATATTAGTAGAGGACCCTGAATCCACGAAGGCACTGCCGGTAGCAGACCTACCACCAAAAGAGACCTGAAAGGGAAGCAAGATCTTAGTACGTTTCCTATTTACTGGAAATACCTGTGTGCCCAAGTGACCTCCCCGATGATCACTTAGGCGCGGAAGTTCTCTGGCTGCATTCTTACGCTTAGGACAGTTGTTCACTTGATGCTTGTCATCCCCACAGTAGAAGCAGAGACCATTCTTCCTGCGGAATTCTCTACGTTGTTGGGGGGACACGGAGGCCCCGAGTTGCATAGGTATCTCTGAGTCTTTCGGGGAGGAACGAAGCAACGGAACTTCGGGAGGCATCATGGGGGAGTCGGAGGAGAAAACACATAAACGTTCATGTTGTCGTTCCCTGAGACGTCGGTCAAGTCGTACCGCTAAAGCCATAGCCTGGTCTAGGGAGTCAGAAGAGGGATAGCTAACTAGCAGGTCTTTCAGGGCATTCGACAGACCCAACCTAAACTGGCACCTTAAGGCAGGGTCATTCCACCGAGAAGCTACGCACCACTTCCTAAAGTCAGAGCAATACTCCTCAACAGGTCTCTTACCCTGACGTAAGGTCACCAGCTGACTCTCGGCAAAGGCAGTCCTGTCAGTCTCGTCATAAATAAGTCTGAGAGCAGAAAATAAACAATCAACGGAGGAAAGTTCAGGGGCGTCAGGAGCCAAGGAGAAGGCCCACTCTTGGGGCCCTTCCTGGAGCCGGGACATAATTATACCCACCCGCTGGCTCTCAGAACCTGAGGAATGAGGCTTTAAACGAAAGTAAAGCCTACAACTCTCCCGAAAGGAGAGAAAAGCCCTCCGGTCCCCTGAGAACCGGTCGGGCAACTTGAGGTGGGGTTCAAGAGGTGCGGTGAGGGGAACTACCAAGGTAGCATCAGGCTGGTTGACCCTCTGAGCCAGGGCCTGGACCTGTAGGGAGAGACCCTGCATTTGCTGAGCCAGGGTCTCACGGGGGTCCATAGTGGTGTCAGGGACCAGGGTAGACTAGGTATGGGCTTGTTATTATGTAATGACCGGGGGGTAGGGAAACGGACAAGTGAGCCCTAATCTACCCGCCACTCTGTCCCTGCCTACTTGCAACGACCCGCCCTAGGCGACGGGGTACAACTGGGCGGCGGTCCCTGCACTCAGTAAGTGCACGACAAACACGACAAACATACAAGGGAATACAAGCAAGGGAAAGAGGCAGTTGCCCACGGCAACACCGTGAGCAACCAGAGTGGTGAACGAGCCGAGTCAAGCCAGGAGTGTGCGAGGTACCAAACGAAGAGCAAAAGAGTAGTCAGTAAGCCAGGGTCAGTATGGAGCAGGAACAAAATAGAAGGAGCTGTAGCTGGGCCAGGAAACCACACGAAAAAGAACAACAAGCAAGGAGGAACAGGAAATGCAGGTATAAATAGACAGAGGGCGGGAGCTAGCTGAGTCTGGCCAGGCTGCGATAGGCTCTCCCACTCCTAAGCCTGCCAGCCTGAGTGGTGGAAGCTGGAGTCAGTCTCAGGGATGTAGATTCAGGTGCTGACTGATTAATTAAGGGAGTTAACCCCGAAGCTGTGCCTGGCAGATCCTTTACAGCAGGTCTGATTGTGAACTCAAATTTTGAAAATCTTTTATAACATCTTCTTTGATGTGAATATGAAAATAAGTATTCTTCATATTGAGGGTAATCACAAATTCTCCTTCCTGAAGTAGAAAAGTAATAGTTCAAATGTTTTCCATTTTGAATAACTTCTTAAGGTGTCCATTCAAAAAGCAAATGTCTATAATAAGTCCATGAAATTGTTGTAAAGACAGATGTGAAAACTTGTGATAAAAACCCAAGACTTTAAAGACTAATAAACTCCAAATGAAGGCCTGATTTTACTATGGAGAGGACTCAACGATCTTTGATGTAAAGTTGCCACTCTTGATCAAAAAAGTGTTAATCTTCCTCCTAATTCCACCTGACTTTTCCTGGTGTAAAGAATTCTGTTTTTTTGTTTTTTTTTACTTCTTCTTTGTATTTCTCTGTCTAAAGGTGCTTCTCTGTCTTTGCTGGTAACCTTGTCCTCTGTAGCAAAAGGATTGAGGAGAGTATATTGCATGATGTCTAAACCTAGTTCTGTTCTTTGGACCATCCTTTAGATTTCTCAAGAATTGGCCTAGCTGTGGCCCAAACAATTTTCCTTGGTCAAAGGCATCTGACAAAAATATAGGCCTCCTGCCCGGAGTAGAAACTGCCTGGTTTCTGATGCTAAATTTCTTTACAACCTGTGAAAAATTGCTCAAGAATTTAGCAGCTCCTTAGGAAAGAGATAAATAAACACAAAAGTTATATTATATACCCCATAATCAATATCACGACTGAGGTGATGTAACCACAGCCTGAAAACTCTTGTCACAGACAAAGATGCAGTAGCCAACTTGCAAAAATAATTAGATTTAGTGGATCTCTTAGAGGGGTTGTCCCAGAATTAAAATGATCACCTATTCACAGATTTTCTGATTGCTGGGGACCTCACAATTGGGATCCTCACTGATCATGAGAACGAAGTTTCTGTGCCCCCAGATACTCCTCACTGCACCCCCGGAAGTTAGGAGGACATTGTATGTTGCGGCGTTCGAGCACAGTACAGTGCTCGGCTGTTTCCATCAGTCTTATAGACATTGAATAGAATTGGTGGGCACATGCTCGACTGCCACTTTATTCAAGCTTCTCCTCACTGTGGGGGGGGGCAGTGAGCAGAATCTGGGGGTTCAAATGTGGGTTGCAAATGTGGGTGTCCCAGTAGTGGGGCCACCAGGGCTCAGACAATTATCACCCATCCTGTGCATAGGTGACAACTTTTGATTCTTGGCCGCACCTTTAAAGAGGCAGAATCCTCCAAGGTAAAACTGACCTCTTTGATAGACGAGCAACGGTCAGATCTAGTTTGGGTATAGAGTCCCAGGATTCAGAATCTGCTTGATCAGTCAAATAATTATTTTGGAATATGAAACCCACGCCCACCTTTTTGTCTGAACACTTTCATTGATCCTCCACAATTTCTTTTAGTGCAGGATAAGAAGAAAATAGTAAGTTATCTTTCATCTATCAGTAGTTCCGTGTTGCATAGACTCCATGCCTTTCTTCACTGATTTTACCAATTTTGAAACATGGTCCTTGTGAAAAACAAAACTCTTCTCAAGAGGAACCTCATGTAGTTTATCTGAAGTATCACCCTCTGGCTGAAAAGATTTAATATTTATGTTAGAATCCCTGTCTAAAGTCTCAGATGATTAGAAGTATGAAGTTTCTTCTTAAGTGATATATTCATCTCTTCACATTTTTCTTTCATTGCTACTTTAAGCCATGAATAAACATTTTGACATTTGCACTATTATTGGGGGCACATGACTGACAGAAATCTTCTAAAGCATCACCTTGAATTGCTTGTTAAACACTGACAGCCCAAAATGTCCCAAATTTATTAAGAGGCATGCACCTTCCTTATAAATTTAGAGCATCTTATTCCAATGGGTTCTGTTTAAAGAGGCTCTGTCACCAGATTTTGCAACCCCTATCTGCTATTGCAGCAGATAGGCGCTGCAATGTAGATTACAGTAACGTTTTTATTTTTAAAAAAACGAGCATTTTTGGCCAAGTTATGACCATTTTTGTAGTTATGCAAATGAGGCTTGCAAAAGTCCAACTGGGTGTGTTTAAAAGTAAAAGTCCAAGTGGGCGTGTATTATGTGCGTACATCGGAGCGTTTTTAATACTTTTACTAGCTGGGCGTTCTGATGAGAAGTATCATCCACTTCTCTTCAGAACGCCCAGCTTCTGCCAGATCACGCTGTGACGTCACTCACAGGTCCTGCATCGTGTCAGACGAGCGAGGACACATCGGCACCAGAGGCTACAGTTGATTCTGCAGCAGCATCAGCGTTTGCAGGTAAGTAGCTACATCGACATAATTGCAAAACAAACAGTAGTATAACAGAAATACCATATGCAGTAATAATCAGGGCATAAATGTGCCATCCATCGCCACATGTCGGCAACAACAACACATTCACACTGCATTCAAACATGTGCGCCACCTGACCAGGGCCTATTTTAGCTTTTCTACTGTCTGAGGCAAAAATCAAAATGGCACCCCCCAGAGCTCTACCATCACTACTAGCCTCCTCCAAGTCTTGCGCATGCGCCGTTGCTTCCCTGGCACGCGCAGTGCAGTGATGAAGCCAGGCAGAGTACACCTCTCTGCGCAGTGGCGCATCCGAGAAAATTGGAGGAGACTGATAGTGATGTAGAACAACCAGGGGGTGTTAATCAAGCATGGACAGGCCCCATGACCCTTTAAAGAGTAAATAGCATATAGTGCGCTCCGTTTTAAAAGTTAATACTAGATTTTGCTGCATCTAAAAATAAAAGCGGAATGTTTGGATATATCGTCAGGTCATAGGAAACTTCCAGTTCAAGTGCTGTTGAGAATAGCAGAGGCTGGGTCACGACCACCTGTACGATCTACCGAGGCATTAGGAACCGCATTAAAGTCCCCAACCCATAAAATTGGGCCCATAGGAAACTTTGACAACTTCCTAGCCACCAACTATGGTAGTGCCGGGTCAATAGGGGAGGGATGTAACGTCCACTGGGGATGTTGTCCCACTGGGCTACTCAGCCGTAATAGAGTAGCTGCTGACTAGACAGGTAAAGGTCACTGGTACCTTGATGGCAGGCTGGTGCTGGATTAATGGAAGCAGGCTGATGCTGGATTACTGGAAGCAGGTTGGTGCCGGATTAGTGGAAGCAGGCGTGTGCTTAATAGCTGGGAGCAGACCTGTGCTGGATTACTGGAAGCAGGCTGGTGCCTTATTACTGGAAGCAGGCTGGTGCCGTGTTAATGGAAGCAGGCTTGGTCTGGATATCTGGAAGCAGGCTTGTGCCGTATGGCTGGGAGCAGGCTGGTGCCAGATTGCTGGGAGCAGGCTGGTGCCGCATAGCTGGAAGCAGACTGGTGCCGGATTACTGGAAGCAGGCTTGTGCTGGATTACTGGAAGCAGGACTGGTCACGGAAATGGGATTCAGAATACAGGACTGGACACGGATACAGGACTGGTCACGGACACTGGACTCAGGATACAGAACTGGACAAGGATACAGGACTGGTCCCCGGACACTAGAGTCAGGATACAGGACTGGACATGGATACAGGACTCGTCCCGGACTCAGGATATAGGATAGTCACGGACACAGGTTTCAGGATAAAGAACTTAGTCACGGACACAGGATACAGGAACTGGAACCTTCGCAGACTAACACTGGGTTAGTAACTACATTGCTCAGGCACTGGGAAGGTGGGCAGAGTTCCTTAAATAGTCCAGGGTATGCAGGGATAGGATGGGAGCAATATTCCTGGTGCGCACGCTGAACCTTTAAGAAACGGCCGTAGCGCAGTTGCGCATCTTACGGGTCCAGGAGGCAGAGCGCTCCGGCGTCTTAGGGAAGGAGATAGAGGATGCCGGTAGTGAGTAACCACAGGCTAGCGGTCGTGGCCATTGGAGGTAGAGGAGGTACGCGACCAACAGCGCCACAAAGGCAGGGTTGCCAACCGTCCGTAAATTTATGGACAGTCCACAAAAATGGGTGTTTTTTCTGCCGTCCTTAGTGTCTGGTAGAAAGAGGCACCGTCCAGGGTTTTTCTGCATTCTCCAGGAACTTTGCACTGCGCATGCGCCAAAATGTACATGTGCAGTGCAAAGTAATGGTAGGCCGTGGCCTGGCATATTTTCAGATTCCGCTTGACAGTGGAATCTGAAAATATGCTGCCAAGTGAGGTCAGTGCCAAGAGTGGACCAATCCAATCACCTGACCTGTCACCTGACCTCACGTCAGCGACATGAGGTCAGGTGACTCAGGTCAGGTGACTGGACTGGTCCACTCCCGGGCCGTCACCAACCCAAGTCAGAAAAGGATCTTCGTCGCATGACCACCTCGGTGAGTCACATCAGGCAAAGCGGAGAGTGGTAGCGGTAGGCTACTGCTCTCTGCTCTGTTTGCACTTTGCAGTGTGGCGCTATTTACAAGGGGGAGCTGTGCGGCACTATTTACAAGGGGGAGCTGTGTGGAGCTATTTACTAGGGGGAGCTGTGTGGTGCTATTTACAAGGGGGAGCTGTGTGGAGCTATTTACAAGGGGGGCTGTGTGGTGCTATTTACAAGGGGGAGCTGTGTGGCGCTATTTACAAGGGGGATCTGTGTGGAGCTATTTACAAGGGGGAGCTGTGTGGCACTATTTACAAGGGGCAGCTGTGTGGTGCTATTTACTAGGGGGAGCTGTGTGGTGCTATTTACAAGGGGGAGCTGTGTGGAGCTATTTACAAAGGGGGCTGTGTGGTGCTATTTACAAGGGGGAGCTGTGCGGCGCTATATACATAAGTGGTCATAAACTTCTGGTTGGACAAATGGCAGGGCTCAGAAAGGCAGCAGCGCTATTTGGCATGTAGATATTGCTGGATTGGTTTCTGGGAGCCATGTCGCATTTGTAGAGCTTCTGAGGTACCAGTACAGGGGAAACCCCTAAAAAATTAGGGAACTTGGGAACTAGACCCCTTGAGGAATTCATTGTAGTTTTCATGGGGTGCATGCGACTTTTTGATCAGTTTTTATTCTATTTATTAAGAGGCGTGGTGACTAAAAAACAGCAATTCTACTACTGTTTTTTATTCCTTTTTATAAGAAATCATTTACTTTTTCTGTTGCCATATTCTAAGAGCCATAGATTTTTTTCTTTTCCCATCAAGAAAACTGTGTGAGGGCTTGTTTTTTGTGTAACTAACTGTAATTTCGTTCAGTAACATTTTTGGGTACGTGCGAATTTGATCTCTTTTTATTCGATTTTTTGGGAGGTGAAGTGACCAAAAAATAGTGATTCTGGTATGGTTTATTATTATTTTCTTTTACGGCGTTCTCCGCGCAGGATATACAGTATAAGGAAATACTTTTGTAGTTCAGGCCGTTACGGACGCGGCGATACCAATTATGTATAGTTTTTTTCATTTATTATTATTTTTAATAATAAAGGACTGATAAGGGAAAAAGGGGATGTTTTACTTTTATTACTTTTACACTTTTATTTTTATACAACTTTTTTAACTTTGTTTTTTTTGTCCCACTAGGGGACTTAAAGGCAGGAGGCCCTGATCGCTATACTCATACACTGCACTACATGTGTAGTGCAGTGTATTAGAGCTGTCAGCTATTCACTGACCGCAAGCATAATCGGTCCTGACCTTATCACTTTGCCATAGCAACCATCGGCGCCCGCGATCATGTTGCGGGACGTCGATGGTGCTTTAACCCCTAAGAAGCCGCAATCTCTATTGAACACGGCTTCTAACGGGTTAATTAGCGGGGATCACTGCAATCGGTCTCTGCTGAAAGAGCTGTAAACACGGTATACAATCCTACATTATACCACCACCCACTTACCTAAACATACATATGAATACAGTTACAATACAATACAATACACATGCACATGCTCACTGTTTCTGTCCGACTGCCACCTTGCAATAACTATCCCTGTACACTAAGGGTTAATCAGGTAACAGGGACAGCAAGGGTTAACTTAGGAACACAGGAGGAAAAAGGGTTAACAAGGCGAAATGGGTTGCTGTATGCCAGGGGATAGCATGTAAATAGTGGAAAAGGGTTAAACAGGTACCAGGGATTAAACAGGTACTAGGGGATATGCAGGTCAGGCAGGTGGGAAAGGTTTGAACAGAGAAGTGTTGGGTTAGCGGGGGAGAAGTTGCGTGTAATTACCTGGTGAGGGGGGGGAGGGCAGCTTGTGTGAATGCATTGGATGTGTCTAATGTCTTCTCCCCCGTCCCCCAGAGGGCAGAGATACACACCTAACTAATATCTGACATAGAAAACACTTTCCTTTACACCCACCGATCAGATATTAAAGGGGTTTGCTCATCAGGGATATTTTTCAGCTAGATGTGGGTCCCACCTCTGGGAACCGCACCTATCTCTAGAATGTGCCCTTCTAAACCCCGTTCCACCTTTCTTGGTTCCCGCTGCCATTAGTAATTTCCGACCATGTAATTAGAAAACAGCGTAGCTCGCTGAGCCACACTGTTTACGTAACTCCCACAGAAGTGAATGGCAGTTACCGAAACAGTGTAGCTCGCATTGTTGAGGTGAATCCCAACCCAAAACACTTCACAGGGCCCAGGTTTTCTTCAGCTTCTACACAGTGGCTCACTCTTAAAGAGGCTCTGTCACCAGATTTTCAAACCCCTATCTCGTATTGCAGCAGATCGGCGCTGCAATGTAGATTACAGTAACGTTTTTTGGTTTTTTTAAACGAGCATTTTTGGCCAAGTTATGAGCATTTTTATATTTATGCAAATGAGCCTTTCTTAAGTACAACTGGGCGTGTTTAAAGTTATGTACAACTGGGCATGTATTGTGTGTGTACATCTGGGCGTTTTTACTTGTTTTACTAGCTGGGCGTTGTGAATGGAAGTGTATGATGCTGATGAATCAGCATCATCCACTTCTCTTCGTCAACACCCAGCTTCTGGCAGTGCACAGACACACAGCGTGTTCTCGAGAGATCACGCTGTGACGACACTTCCTGCCCCAGGTCCTGCATCGTGTCGGACGAGCGAGGACACATCGGCACCAGGCGACAGAGGCTACATCGACTTACCTGCAAACGCCGATGTTGCTGCAGAATCAAAATGCTCAAAAACAAAACGTTACTCTTATCTACATTGCAGCGCCGATCTGCTGCAATAGGAGATAGGGGTTGCAAAATCTGGTGACAGAGCCTCTTTAAATATACGGGAAAGTGTCTGTCGGCCACGGAAATTAATGGGTCGGTAATTACGGACGAAATCTACGGTCGTGTGCATGGGGCCTTGCGGAGATTCCCCTTCTACTTGGCTCTGGTTCTATACACGAGCAGCATACCATGGCAACACAGACGTTCTCCACACCACATCAACTGTTTCTACTTCCTCCTTTTTTATCTAGCTTCTCACTGGTTTGTTCCCTACTGCCACCTGCTGTTTAGTTACTGGCACAACACACACAGGAGAGACAGAACTCTCAGGGGGAAAAGACAACCTACGATACACCACCGAAGACAAACAAACTCACCACACAAAGGTGGTAATCACACAAAGCAAAACATAGGGATACTTATACAATTTAAAAAAAAAATTTCAATTTACAAGCAGACCACCAATTCGAAGGAATCATGCAGGACGTAGAACAACTTGCACAATAAAATCCAATACAGATGGTATATAAGGCGTTTGGCTACAAAGTGAGAGTAAGGCCTTATTTACACTAACGTGTTTCACGTCCGTGATACCCATGTGAAAATCACGCCCGTCGCACGGACCTATGAAACTCAATGGGGCCGTTCAGACAGTCCGTGATTTTCACGCAGAGTGTCCGCTGTGTAAAACTCACAACATGTCCTATAATTGAGCGTGTTTTGCGCATCACGCACCCATTGAAGTCAATGGGTGCGTGAAAATCACGCGCAGCACACGGACGCACTTCCACGGACGCGCAACAGTAGATCAAGAAATTAAGCAAAAAATAAAACCACCTCCTTCATTTATTTTTCGAAACCTCAAAACCGCGTGTCATAAGGATGGCATATGCGCGAAAATCATGCAGCCACGCACCAAACACATATTACACATGGAACTGCAATGCGCAAAAAACGCAGCGTGTTTTGCGACCGCAAAACGCACACGTTCGTGTGAATTTCGCCTAAGGATAATACAGTTCTTGTTTAGCCAAAGTAACAAAGTAGCACGCATAATGGGAATAATGGCATGAACAAACAAAAAGCCAAAAAACACAAATGTATAAAGTACATAATACCAATAAGTGAAGGCCAAGCTGGAAACAGCGGCCAAAAACAGAGTGTGTGCCAGGGAGTCCATCTCACCCAACGCTTGTTTTGCAATGAGGGGTGGTTTGGCATACACGAACATTTAATTAGCGACTTGGCTGGGGGGTCACTAGTTATCACAAGATCTTGCATTCTGAGCTAACTGCTGTCAGGAGCGTAGCTAACGGCTCAAGGGCCCCGATGCAAAAGTCCTTCTTGGCCCCCCTCCAACTTCTTCTCCTGGCCAACGGCCCGCAGCTTTCAGCTGCATCGCTGGGTCTCCTAATTGAACCAACGATGCAGCACTAGCAGCCAAGGGCGTCGCAAAGGTTTTTAAACGTCACGGGCAATAACCCCAATACATGTTTCACCATTTCACCAAGAAAACGTGTGTGCGTGCGTGTGTATATGTGTGTATATATATATATATATATATATATAAAGGAGACAGCATATCTATAGCACTACGACCCTATAGCTATGGATATGATTAGATACAGTGGCTCAGCAGACTTTATCAGCTATGATAGGCTTAGATATAGCACCCATTTTTTATGTGTTACTAATTTTTTTTGTGCGTTTGTGTTTTGTTTTTTTACAGGTTCAATTGTTGGACTACTTCGGATTCGAGGACCACTTAGATGACAGTGTTTTATTTATTATCAATAAAATGCTTAACAAGGTTTGTGTGCATTTTTTTATTTCAATAAAATATTTTTTCTATGTCCTTGTATTTTTTTAAACTTTGAAAAAACTTTAAACTTACTACCTCCTTAGTAATGGCGCTCGCTGATTGACAGCATCCATAACTAAGGCGGAGCATAATGTTAGCCAGTGAAAAGGCTAGCAATAACCCCCATTATTACCCCGGTACCCAACGCCACCAGGGGCTCCGGGAAGACCCTGGTATAATACAGTACCCGAACATCTGTGGCGATGGTCGGCACTGGGGCGGCCGCAGGCTGGTATTATTAGGCTGGGAAAGGCCAGAAACCTTGGCCCTTCCCACCCTGGTAATGCTACCCTGCTGCTGCTATGTTGTATCTGGCTGGTTATAAAAAATAGGGGGACCCCACATACATTTTTCCAATTATTATTATTTTTTATATATTTTTTAAATAATGTGGGGTACCTCCCATTTTTAAGAACCAGCCAGATACAACATAGCAACAGCAGGCTAGCATTACCAAGGTAGGAAGGCTGACTGTTTTTGGGCTTTCCCAGCCAAATAATAACAGCCTGTGGATCGCACCTAGCTCTCCCTGGTACCACTGGTGGCGATGGGTACCGGGGTAATAATGGGGATTAGTGTTAGCCTCTGCACTGGCTAACACTAAGCCCCCCCTTAGTAATGGATGCTGTCAATCAGCCAGCAGCCATTACTAAGGAGGTATTAATAAAGTTTAAAAAATTACAAAGATATAGAAAAAATATTTTATTGAAATAAAAAACCCCCACACAATCCTCGTTAAGCATTTTATTGAAAATAAAAAAAGCTGTTATCAAAGTAGTCCTCAAATTCGACGTAGTCCAACAACCGAACCTGCAAAAAAAAAAAAAACATTAGTAATACATGTGGTAGGCTTAGATACAGGGTCCAGCAGACCCTAAGCCTACCATGAGACAGGATCACACCTTGTGTGATTCTGTCTGGTGGGACCTGTATCTAAGCCTACCATATGGTAGGCTTAGATACAGGGCCAAAGAGCAGACAGTAATCTTATATAGAGTATAAGATTACTGTCTGCTGGGGCCCTGTATCTAAACCTACCATGTGGTAGGCTTGGATACAGGGCCCAGCAGCAAGATCACACCTTGTGTGATCCTGTCTGGTGGGACATGTATCTAAGCCTACCACATGGTAGGCTTAGATACAGGGCCAAAGAGCAGACAGTAATCTTATAAAGTATAAGATTACTGTCTGCTGGAGCCATGTGTGATCCTGTCTGGTGGGACCTGTATCTAAGCCTACCTCATGGTAGGCTTAGATACAGGGCAAAAGAGCAGACAGTAATCTTATAAAGTATAAGATTACTGTCTGCTGGGGCCCTGTATCTAAACCTACCATGTGGTAGGCTTAGATACAGGGCCCAGCAGACAAGATCATACCATATGTGATCCTGTCTCATGGGCCCTGTATCTAAGCCTACTACGTTGTAGGCTTAGAAACAGGGCCCCAGCAGACAGTAATGTGATACTTACCCTCCTCTTGGACCTGACACGATCCAGCATCCCGGGGTTGTACGCGGCGCACAGTGTTGTGACAAGGAGGGTCAGTATACTATCTGTTATTATAGTAACAGGGGCCCGTGTAGTTTATTACATAGGCCCCAGTTACTATAGTAACTTTTAATAGACGTGGTGCATTGGGCCACGGGCTCCCCTGGCTTCGGGGGCCCGGTTGCATTTGCGACCGCTGCGACCCCGAAAGCTACGCCACTGACTGCTGTATTAACATAGCACTTACCGATGTGTGTGAATTAATACAGAAGTTACCGCAGCATAGTGAAAGTACAGTACGGTACCGTAAAGCATTAATTCAGCAGTTACAGCAGTATAGTGAAAGTACACTTAAAAAGGGGGTATGTTTGCAATTTTTTTCATGACATGTATTTGGAATAGGTTAATTTTTTAAGGGGCTAATGGGTTATCAACTATAAACGGCACCCCTTTTCTAGTGATAGGTACAATTTTAGAACTGGGAATCTGTGGAATAGAGTACCTTAGGAGCTAGGTCACAGTAGTAAACATAGATGGTTTAAAAAAGGCTTAGATAATTTCTTAGAACAAAATAATATCAGCGCTTATGTAAATGTATAGAATTTTTGTTTGAATGTTGATCGCCAGGGTAATCGCCACTTATGATCAGGAGGGATTTTTTTTTAGGGCAGCTTGGTTCATGCTGTATGAGTTTTTTTTACCTTTTTCTGGATCAATAGTGGTAAAACAAAGATATATAGTTTACCCATATCCCCAGGGCCGCCATCAGAAATTTCCCCATACAGTGAGATTGGTCAGGGCCACTGGGTGTTTACCATTTGAGCCTTTAGAGGGAGGAAAGTGAGCAGAATTGTCAGTGGGAAGCATAGTAAGCAGCGACAACTGTGGAAGGTTGTCAAATATTTTTTTTTTAGATATTAAAATTAGTTTAAAAGGGCTTTAGGTTGAAAATAGACCATATTGTAATGTACTTACCTTAGTAATTCTTTGCCATTCCAACACCGCCTGTTTCCAGTCCTCTCTGTTTACCTTGCTTACACAATGACATGATGTGTTCAGGTCAGATGATTGTTGCAGCCAGTCATCGCCGTACTAAGTAAGGGTACTGGCGATGTGGGAACGGTATAGTATTTACAATGAACACAAATACAATTAGGTTTATTTTTTTTCTTTAACTGTATATTTATTGAACAACGTTTTTTACATTAATACAAACGGAGAAAGCAAAAAAATGCCGCCAAAAGGATGACGATCAAATCAGCAGTGAAAGCATATTGATTGTTTATTTTCAAAGTTAAATCAACAGATATAAGGCAAGTTTAAAACCAAATGTAAAATGGTACATCAAGCAGGTAATAAATATTCAGTTCTAGTTTAAGAAAACAAAAAAGTAGGTCCACAAAAGACATTAAATCAATTAACAAAATGAAAAGTGAATGAACAAAAGAGAAATCTAAATCAACTCAATATTTGGTGTGACCACCCTTTGCCTTCCAAACAGCAGCAATTCTTTTACGTACACTTGCACAGAGTGTTTTGAAAGAACTCGGCAGGGAGGTTGTTCCAAACATCTTGGAGAACTAACCACAGGTCTTCTGTGGATGTGGGCTTCCTCAAATCCTTTTTTCACAACTGCCTACAACTTTTGCACAGTACTGTAGAAAACACTGGGAAGAGAGGAGGGGAGAGAAACAGAGATAGGATGAACTCAGATCTACTACTAGATCCCATTATCTCAAACGTGGCAAAGGAAGGTGTAACGTCTATGGCCACGGACCGTCGTCCTGACTTACCTTCTGACGACCGCAGCCATGGACAAGCGAGTTCCCGGCGGCATCTTCCTCCTGGGAGACGCCAGCACTCACTTCCTGGTCCGGACACTTTCTCCCGCAGGGCGCGCATGCCCGCACCTGCACAGCCTTAAAGGGCCAGTAGGCGCAGATTTGCAGAATAACTGCAATTAGCCCAGAATGCTTCTGAACTATAAAAGGGGCCTCTGCCCTCTCGATCCTTGCCTGAGCATTGTTGTGTTACCTTTAGTTTGTCCTTGCAAATGGTCTCCTAGTGTTTTCCAGTTCCCAGTGTTACCCGTTCCTGCTGCCTGTACCCTGTATCCCGTGCTACCGTTCCTCTGTGCCTTCAAGAATTGGAGTCGTGTTGTGCCCTCCGCTGCATCTATTGTGTCGTACCCCGCCGGGTGTCTGTCTACTGTCGGAGCCTCATCTTAGTCTGAATCCACCGCTACTGTCTACATTGCCTCGGGTAGCCTTGCTGAACTATCGACATTGCATTATACCTGTTTGGCTAGCTGCTATCCCGCTACGCGGTACGGCCCAGTGGGTCCACACCCCTCACCGTGACAGAAGGGAGCAACTAGTGTTGTTTACAGATTATATGTAATAGAAAATACATCCCAAGGGTCCGAAACAGCTGAGAAATCCTCTATGCAGTTAAGAACCATAGCAGTAAGATGTTACATACATCTGATATCTTTGATTCTTGAGTACAAATCAGGAATTGTAGGAGGGGTAGGTTGTTTCTAACAGTGGACAATAAGACATATAGCTGCTGTCAAAATATGCAGTAAGTGCCAGGGATTTTTTCCTCAAATGGGTGGGGGAACATTAAGCAGAAATACCATGGGGTCTAAAGGAATGTGTACTTGAAGGACACTGTATGAGCCGGCTAACCTCATCCCAAAAGGGTCATAGCTGTGGACAGTCCAAATTTAGATAGGCCTACCTAGGTAACCTTCCCAATGCTGCATAAAGGGAATGTCTGGGTAATTGATCACTTGAGTGGTCTTGCAGCATTGAGAAGATAGCCGATGTGACATCTCACAGCTGGCAGGTGAGATAGGATTCAAATGATGCAGAAGGGGTGTGATACCAGTACATCCTTACTTTGTATACGTTTTCTCTGTAGATCGTACACACTGACATTTTTGCAGCCCTCCTCTAAATAGTTCACCATGTGGTAATTTAGATAGGCCTACCTAGGTAACCTTCCCAATGCTGCATATAAGAATGTCTGGGTAATTGATCACTTGAGTGGTCTTGCAGCATTGAGAAGATAGCCGAAATGAGGCCTTTAGTAGAAGCGCCTGATCTGCACAGTCGTTCAAACTGAGTTGGAATGGAGACTGGGTGGCCACGAAAAAGGGAGTTAGCGTAGTTTAAGATAAGTAAGTAATGAAATTTCTCTGCGTGGGAAGGGAAAATTTGTCCCGTAAACTATCAAAGGGAAGTATTTTCCTGATAACATGATCCACTATATCGAGACAGTTAAACAGACCCTTCTGAAACCACGGTCTAGACAAGCGCGTCAGTCTGATTATCAGGGAAATGTGGATGAAACAGGAAAGATGTCAATGGCGAGTTTAGGTAGGTATTTGGAAACAATAAAAGCTGAACCATAAACAGCGTTGCTATCACCACTGATAAGTCCAGGATAATAATAGGGAATATGATAGCTGTATTAAAAAGTAGATAGGCTACGCGTTTCAACACCGTACTAGTGTCTTCCTCAGGCCATGGGCAGTACAGTGTTGAAACGTGTAGACAATATACTTTTTAATAAAGCTATCATATTCCCTATTGTTATCCTGGACTTATCATTGGTGATAGCAGCGCTGCTTATGGTTCGGCTTTTATAGTTTCCAAATACCTACCTAATTCAGCGGTCTCTTTGGGTGTAGACCGGATTGGACCTAGCTGCAGGTTCATCATATTGTTATTATTATTATCCTTCGCTCTCATCAGTGTTGTGCCTGCATTTGCACAACCTCACTAGGTGAGCATAATCACCCTCACCCATTTTGCACATAAAGAGACTGGTAAGCGGGTGTCAAATGGACCGCCACTGAAATGAAAAGTTAGCTTTCAAATGTTGCAAGGAATCAGGGGGAACGTGCAGGGGAAGTGTAGTGTTTACTTTATAACCAGAAATACAGCCAAAATCCTGTAAAAGGTCATGGAGGTTAGGGAGTGTAGTATGCAAACGGGTAAAAGTAAGAAAAATGTCATCCCAAAAAGGGACTACTTAAAGTCCTTGTCATGAACCTCCACATCACTTATATCAGGTTGAGAGTGTCTAGCAGCATCTAAGGGTTTGATAGAGAGGGCATAAAGGAGGGGGGCAGGGGGAAGCCTTGACAGATGCTGTTTCCAATCTGAAAGAGATTAGCCATTGGGTTAGAGTAGGGTTAAGTTGGAGCAGACAGGAAGGAACCAGAAAAGCCAAATGCTTTTTAAAAAGGAGAACATAAAGAGCCACCCTAGGCGATAAAACGTTTTCTCTGCATCAAGGCTCAGTAAAAGGGTGGGTTACTGTCTCCTGTACGTCATGTCAATAGGATCTATAGTTATCCGGGTGTTGTCCCCTCGACGAAATGGGACACAACCCACCTGATACTTATGAATCAGGGAGGGTAGCCAGCAGTTACGATACGTGGCTAAAATTGTAGTTAACAATTTGAGGTCAGCGTTGTGAGTAGTGCAATATGTCTCTAGTTATTACAATCCATCTGGTCCCTTCCAGGCTTAGGTATTAAAGTAATAAAAGAGTGTAACATAGTGGGAGGAATAGGTTTTCCTGGTAAAAAAAGGAGTTAAAGAGAGGAACAACCTGAGGGAAGAGTACAGGGCTATAGGTTTTGTAATAAAGGTAAGTCAGTCCATCAGCACCAGGCGATTTCCCATTTTAAAGGTCAGTAATAGCTAATGCTATCTCCTCTGCAGTGATGAGTTCGTTAAGGGAGACGACTTCCACCGGAGAGAGTGGGAAGATGGCAGGACTCCAAAAAAGAGCATAAGCGATGTTCCCTCTCAATCGGGTCACTAGGTAAACCGTCAGGTAGAGAATACAGTTTAGAATAGTAATCATGAAATATGCTAGCGATGACATCCGGATCATAGGTCACACGACCATTGCCTCCCTTAAGGGCATACGAAGTAGATTGTTCAGTCCGGTCACGCAATTGTACAGCAAAGAGGGTATGAGGCTTTTTACCCCTCTCATAGTATCTCTGTCTGGTGTAAAGTAGGAGTTTTCCCACTTTACGAAGAAGTACGTCTTAATTTGGGTTCTAATGTCAATCATACACTTAAGAGTACTCCGAGTAGGCTTAAGTGCCATGGTTGATTCTATAGAACGTAGTTGAGTTGAGAACTTAGTTAATTTAGCCGTGGCGTCTTTCTTGAGGCGAGAGGACAGGGCAATACAGTGTCCCCTTATGATAGCCTTATGCGCTTCCAACAAGAAAGCGTCTGAAGAGACTGATCCGACATTAGTTTTAAAACAAACTTCTGGAGATGGCTGTGTAGTTCCTCCCTGAGTTGCAGTCTCTTGAGAAGGGTCTCATTAAGTCTCCAGTGGCACACACGTGTATTGAGTCTGGGAAGTCCTAAGAAATCCAGTCACTGGAGCATTGTCAGACCACGTCACAGATCCCACACAAGCATCAACCATGAGTAAAAGCATGGTATTGACAAAGAAGTAGTCAATATGGGTATGGGTACCATGAACCAGTGAAAAAAAGGTATAAGATCTGTCACTAGAGTTATTAATAAGCCAAAGGTCGTATAGGGAATATGTCTGTATAAGTTTACAAAAAGCGGAATAAAGGCGGGTTTGATTGGAATGCACAGGTCTAACAGTCAGGGATAGGCAATCTACAGATTCTGAGAAAATCATATTAAAATCACCACCTAAAAGGAGAGCTGCAGGGGCAGATGGGTAAATTTTGTGGGTATCCTAGAGAAAAAGCGGATATCAGAGCTGTTGGGGACATACACGTTACAGAGAATAATTGGGTTGCCCTGTAAAGTGCCCTAAAGGATGACATATCTACAATTAGGATCTAACTGGGAGGAAGTAATTTGCAAAGGCAAGCAGTAGATAGAAGTATGGCAGCTCCCGCCTTCTTACAAACATTAGTGGCAGAATACGTCACTAGAAAGTATCTACAGGCAAAATTGAATGTACCTAAGGCATCAAAGTGGGTCTCCTGGAGAAAAACGACATCTACCTTCAGGCATCTGAGCTCGTTGAGGGTCAGACATCGCTTCACATTGGAGTTAAGACCCCTGACATTCAACGTAACACAGCGTAGCATGGTAAATGTGAGAGTGTGGTGTGTAGCGATTGGTTGTACTCACGTAGACGAGACTCTGCAGACAGGGATGTGGAATACGCTCAAAAGGAAATGCAATGGAAGATCGATTTGGAGGATAGCAGCCACATCCGAGAAATCAAGAGCCAAGCAGGTACAGGTCAGGAAGGTAAGCAAAAGGGGAGGGTAAGACAAGACAGACATGAAACAAAAATAAAGAGACACAAGTATTAACAAATGCTTGTTGCAATAGAACCAGGTAACAAAAGACCTGGGTGAGAAAATATTAAAGTAAATTGCAAAATGTAAGTACAAAAATCTCAGTATTCAACACACCTCCAATATAGGAGGGAAAACTAGAAATTCCTATGGTGGTGAGGGGTATCCAGGAGCAGAGGTAGTACTATAAGCAACATTAGTGAAAGGACTACCGAGGGCTGTCCTCAACCTAAAGATCTTATAAATCAGATAGTGCTAATAAAGACAATGCTAAAGGTGCAAAGAGTTCTCTAGGATAATATAAGACCTACAAATGAAGGTAGCAGGCATAGTAAACTACGAAAGGGAAAGCACCAGACCGTGCCAACTTAGCGTTTGGAGGACACCCTAGAGGAATATCTGGAGGAGAACGAGGAAGGAGGACGTCTTTGTTTGTGGTGACCTGGTATCCATCCTGGTGGGGCGAGATGGTGGAGATGAAGCCACCCCCCAATCAGACATATTCGGGATAGGAATGTCCAGGGTAGTGCAGAAAGATTTCAGGTCCATTAAAGATTTTCAAGGATACAGAATGGCCATCTCTGCGTGCAGTCAAGGCAAATTAAAAGCCCCAGAGGTAGATCGCTTGGTGATCTCGCAGTAAAGTAAGGAGTGGGCACAGGTTCCTGTGTTTTTGTAATGTAATCCAGAAAAGGTCATGATAAAGCTGTATAGGAGCACTATCAAATTCAAAATCCCTGAGGTTGCGAGCTTTAGCCATAATACGCTCTTTAGATTCAAAATTATGAATGCAACAGATGACATCTTGTGGGTGAGGCAGTCCCCTTAGGTTTAAGTGCACTATGGGCTCTGTACAATTTAATGTGTAGTAGGTTCCCCCAGTATGAGATTAAAGATGGCATTCAACATAACCTGAAGGTCCTCATCCCTCATAGCCTCCGGTAGGCCCCTCACTCATATTATTTCTCTGCCCCCTATTATCCAAGTTCTCTAAATGGCGGTTAGTGTGAGCATGCACTGTGTTCTGCAGCTGAGAGATATTGTGACGTGTATCATTGTGTGCACCTTCCAAGGTAGCTATCTGGTCAGTTTGCTGTTTAAAGGAACAGTGTCATCACAAATTTATTTTTCATATGTTAAAGATGTTAGTGCTTTATTAAAAACGTTTATATTTATTTGTGTGTTTGTGTTTTACTTTTTCTTATTTTTACACTTTTTCTTCCCTATGGGGGCTGCCATTTTTTGTTCCATTTCTGTATGTGTTGATTAACGACACATACAGACATGGAATACGGCAGCCACAGTCCCATAGGGACTGCGAACGGCTCCCGTCCCATCCACTTCTGTGTACGCCGTCTGTGTGGGAACTGCGCATGCGCCGCTCCCACACAGTCGAATTTGAAATTGGCGCCGTCCGGCGCCATTTTCCTGTGGACCGGAAGTCGCGGCCGGACAGTAAGATTACTACTTCCGGTCGCGGCTTCCGGACTTGTGCACTTAGACCAGCGGCAGCAGACGGAGCGGACGGGCCGTAGGGAGCCGCGGCGGCAGGAGCAGGTAAGAGATTTCAATGTATGTTCGTGTTTGTGTACGTTTACTATTGTATGTTAACCTTCTACACTGTGTGTTAGCTCAAAAAATGGCGACACACAGTGTAGGAGGTTAGTGCCGGGATAAACGAGGGGGGGATGCTGAGTGCTCACTAGAGCGAGGGCTTTTTACCCAATTTTGCAATGCTGCAATTTTGGGAATAGCTCCATCTAGTGACCAGCAATGGGAAATATTATAAATTAGAATCTAATTTATAATATTTCCTGACTCGTGAAAAAAATAAAAAAAATTTGAACAATGTTTAATCACCTACACACTAAATGTTTAATTAAAAAAAACAAAACATGTTTTTCTGGCAACACATTCCCTTTAGCCTCCGGTAGGCCCCTCACTCATATTATTTCTCTGCCCCCTATTATCCAAGTTCTCTAAATGGCGGTTAGTGTGAGCATGCACTGTGTTCTGCAGCTGAGAGATATTGTGACGTGTATCATTGTGTGCACCTTCCAAGGTAGCTATCTGGTCAGTTTGCTGTTTAAGATCCTGGTGCAACACCGTTATCTGCGCCTTACAGGTCTGAGTGACTCTGGATACTAAAGCATCTCCACAACGCCCACTTGGTCAAAAGTAAAAACACGCCCAGTTGTCTATTAAGAAAGTCATTAGCATAGAGCTAAAATAGGTCATAACTTGGTGAAAATAGATAGTTTTTCTAAATAAAAAACACTGCTGTTAACACGGCAGTCCCTGTTGCCGATCAGCGGCCAATCGCCGCTGATTTCGGCAGTTAACCCCATAAATGTGGCGTTCGATTGCAATCACCGCATTTAAGGTGTTTAGCGCAGATCGGCCGCCCCCACGTAAACTCACGGGGGCTGGTGATGGTACCCACGGCAACCGGACGTCAGACAATGACCTCCGGGTTGCCATGTATAGAAGCCTATGAGGACCAGCCTCTGCTGGTCCTCCTAGGCTTCCTGTCAGTGTGACTGTCACGTCACAATGACAGTTGGAATACATTACACTACGTAGGTAGTGTAATGTGTTCTAGCAGTGATCAAAGCTGCAAGTCTAAATGTCCCCTAGTGGGACAAGTAAAAAAAAAGTTAAAAAAATAATAAAAATGTTTTTAAAAAAGTGTATAAGTGACATAAACAAGAAATGCTTTTTTTCATATAATAAGTCTTTTATTATAGGAAAAAAATTAACACGTAAAAAAAAATACACATATTTGGTATCACCACGTTCGTAACGACCCCAACTATAAAACTATAATATTATTTTTCCCGCAAATAAAATAAACAAAAAACAATGCCAGAATCACTATTTTTTGGTCACCACCCCTCCCAAAATATACAATAAAAAGTGATCAAAAAGTTGCATGTACGCCAAAATAGTACCAATACAAACTACAACCCGTCCCGCAAAAAACAAGCCCTTACACAGCTTATTTTACTGAAAAATAAAAAAAAGTTATGGCTCTCAGAATATGGTGACACAAAAAATAATTAATTTTATAAATAAGTTATTTTATTGCGCAAACGCTGCAAAATGTAAGAAAAACTATATACATATGGTATCGCCGTAATTGTACCGACCCGCAGAATAAAGTAAAATGTTGATTTATAGCCCAGGGTGAATGGCGTAAAAAAAAAAAAAACATTGTTAGAATTGATGGTTTTTGGTCACCTTGCTTGCCGAAAAATGGAATTAAAAGTGATCAAAAAAATTGTATGTACCCCAAAATAGTACCAATGAAAACTACAGATTGTCTCGCAAAGAATAAGCCCTTCACACAGCTCCGGTGGTGAAAAAAATAAAAAAGTTCTGGCTCCCAGAATATAGCGATGCAAAATGTGAGGTGTTCCACAAGCGGATAAGATCGGGCGCCATTTATAAGTGCGACACTGGCCACATATCTGCGGATTATTATTTATTTACCCCATTATTATACCCTCTTATTATGCCCCTGATGTACCCTGCCCAGCCTACATATGCCCCCACATTATAAACTGAAATACCAGCAAAACGCCAGAGCTACTACCAAGCGGCTCTGTAACCAGATTATAAGTGCCCTATCTCCTACATAATCTGATGATTGGCGCTGTAATGTTGATAACAGCAGTCGTTTTTATTTTGAAAAACGATCATTTTTGAGCAAGTTATGAGCTAGTTTAGATTTATGCTAATGAGTTTCTCAATGGACAACTGGGCGTGTTTTTACTTTTTACCAACTGGATGTTGTACAGAGGAGTGTATGACGCTGACCAATCAGTGACTAATCAGCGTCCTGCACTTCTCATTGTTCCAGCCCAGCATGATCCACAGAACAGTGTGATTGTGCAGTGAAAGAAGTAAACACGCCCAGTTGCTAAAAACACAATACACGCCCAGTTGTAAATAAGAGAAAACACGCCCAGTTGTCCATTAGAATGGCTCATTTGCATAAATATAAAATTGCTCATAACTTAGCCAAAAATGATTGTTTTTCCAAAAAAAACAAAAAAACTTTACTGTTATCTACATTGCAGCGCCGATCACATGCAATAGGAGATAGGGATTTGATAATCTGGTGACAGAGCCTCTTTAAAGCCAAATGCCGTCCCCTCCCTTCTGAGGTCTATAGCGTGCCCAAACAGCAGTTTACGTCCACCGATATGGCATCGCCATACCCGGGAGAACCCGGTTAATATTTTATGAGGTATTTGTGGCACAAACTGGGCACAACATATAGTGCACTAAAATGGCACATCAGTGGAAAATTTTAATTTTCACTCTGCACCATCCGCTGCGCATTAAACCATTTGAGCACCACGACTTAATAGCATGTCGTGATGTGGGGGGAGTGTATGGAGTGGGCTCACGCGTTGAGCCTGCACCAAACGCTGCGGGTGTCAGCTGTGTATTAGAGCTGACACCCGGAAATAATGGAGAGGAGCAGCGGTCGCGCTGTTACAGGAGCCTGTAAAAATTACAATATACTGCAATACATTAGTATTGCAGTGTATTGTACCAGCTATCTACTGATTTGCAGGTTCAAGTTTCCTATGGGGACTAATAAAATGTGTAAAAACAAAAAGTAAATAGTTATTATTAGTGGAAAAAATTAAATAAATAACCTTTTTCGCATTTTTTTCTCTAAAGTAATGTAAAAAAATACACAAAATTGGTATTGCTGTGTCTGTAAAAGTCCAAACTATGACAATATACCATTATTGAATTCGCACGGTGAACGCCGTGAAAAATAAAGAATTTAAAACTGCAAAATCACAGTTTTTTGGTCATTTTGGCTCTACCAAAAAATGGAATAAAAAGTGCTCAAAAAGTTGTATGCCCCAAAAAACTGTACCAATAAACTATAGCTAGTGCCGCAAAAAATAAGCCTGCACACCACTCTATTGATGGAAAAATAAAAAAGTTATGGCTCTCAGAAAGTGGGGAGGGAAAAACGAAAAAGAAAGAGCAAAACATGGATCAGTCCGGAAAGGGTTAATTACTTTCTAGAGAAAAAACATTTATGACCACGTGTGGGGTCTTGCCGTACACAGGAGAAATTGCTTTACAAATGTTGGGGAGCTTTTTCCTCCTTTATCCTTTGTGAAATTGAAAAAGCTCAACATTTTAGTGGAAATAATGTTGATATTAATTTTCACGGCCTAATCCTAATAAATTCTGCAAAAGACCTGTGGGGTCTAAATGCTCACTATACCCCTAGATAGATTCCTTAAATGGTGTAGTTTCCCAAATGGGGTTACTTTTGGGGGGCTTCCACTGTTTTGGTCCCTCGGGGGGCTTTGCAAATTTGACATGACACCCGAAAACCATTTCAGCTAAATTTGAGCTCCAAACCATGTCTTTTCTTTACCTCACTCTCTTCGCTAATGCTTAAGTTTATTTTTTCGAACAAACCCGCACGCATTGCACGAACGACTCTGACCCGCCCGAGATTTGACGGTGGTTTGGGCTTGCCTGATATTCACCGCTATTATCAGGCGGCACATTTGACGCGTATTATGGATTGGTGTAGACATGCCGGGTCCAAACCATGGAACAATCCTTCATATCCCTTCCTCTCTTGGCGGCCCCATGGCTACTGGATCAGATACCAGCACCGGCAAGATCGCACTATTTTATAGGTCCCACCCTGCGAGTTGCGACGCAGGCGTTCAAACATTCACGGATCTCCCCGTCACCGCTATACCCAGTATTAGGCAATCCCTCTTGGAGGATGGAGGAGCTTACGGCTTCCCTACGAGACACTCATGATAAGTTTGTGCGAGTGTGGTCTACGTGGGTAAGCTTTGAGAATTCTTCGGAGTATCTTGATCTAATGTCCTAATAGTGCGTAATTGTATTCACGTATTCCTCCTACAAGACGTCTGCTTGTGGGGTGGACCCTGAGGATATACCATTCTTTCCCTCCCCTCTTTCATTCACCTTTCCGGTTCACTCTCTTTCTTTATGTTCTCTATGACAGTATAATTTACATTGGTACTCACATGTCATAACTATGTTTTACAGAGTCGTGAAATGTTTTATTTCTCTGTCATTCACCTTTGATAAATAAATAAAAACAGAATTTAAAATTTTTAAAAAAAATTTGAGCTCCAAAAGCCAAATAGTGCTCTTTCCCTTCTAAGCCCCGCTGTGGGTCCAAACAGCACTTTATTACCACATATAGCGTATTTACGTAATCGGGAGAAATTGTTTTACAAATGTTGGGGTGCTTTTTCTCCTTTATTCCTTGTAAAAATTTAAAATGTCTACGTTTTTTTCAGAAAATAATTTCAATGAATTCAGCTAAACAACTGTGGAGTAAAAATGCTAACTTTACCCCTAGATAAATTCCTTGAGGGGTGTAGTTTCCAAAATAGGGTCACTTTTGGGGGGTCTTTACTGTTTTGGCACCACAAGACCTATTCAAACCTGACATGGTGCCTAAAATATATATGTTTCAGTCCATTACCGCACTAGGGCCACATGTGATATATTTCTAAAAACTGCAGAATCTGGGCAATAAATATTGAGTTACATTTCTTGGGTAAAACCTTCTGTGGTACAGAATTTTTTTTATTACATCTGAATTTTGGCAAAAACAAAAATGACATTTGTAAATTTCACCTATACTTTGCTTTAATTCCTGTGAAACGCCTAAAGGGTTAAAACACTTTCTGAATGCTGTTTTGAATACTTTGAGGGGTGCAGTTTTCAAAATAGCATGATTTATGGGGACTTTCTAATATATAAGGCCCTTAAAGCCACTTCAGAACTGAACTGGTCCCTGAAAAAATAGGCTTTTGAAATTTTATTGAAAATATGAGAAATTGCTGCTAAAGTTCTAAGCCTTGAAACGTCCTAGAAAAATAAAAGGATGTTTAAAAAGCGATGCAAACATAAAGTAGACATATGGGAAATATAAACTAGTAAGTATTTTGTGTGGTATTACTATCTGTTTTACAGGTAGATACATTTCCATTTAGAAAAATGCAAATTTTTGCTAATTTTCTCTAAATCTTGGTGTTTTTTTTACAAATAAATATTGAATTTATTGACCAAATTTTTTCACTAACATAAAGTACAATATGTCACGAGAAAACAATCTCAGAATCACTTGGATAGGTAAAAGGATTCTGAAGTTATTACCACATAAAGTGACACGTCAGATTTGAAAAAACATGGCAGCCCCCAGTACAGTAAGGAAGAGTTAATAAAAAAAACATTGTGTGTGAAAAAATAAATAAAGTCCATATAATATTTTATAAAAATCATGACACTGTCCCTTTAAGTGAAAATACATCGGCTTCAATAATCGTATGTAGCTAGTGTACAGTGGCTATGGCAGGCACCTGTTTAGCCCAGGCCCCTAACGGGAGTACCATCTGTATTGCTCTGATGGCGGCCCTGCATATCCCTTCCCTTCAATCACGTCCTTTCCCATCCCTCGGTTGAACTTGATGGACTTAACTGCACTAACTATGTAACTATGTAATTATCACTACAAAATGAATGAAAAAAAAATACTAAAAGAAGACCTGTCAAAAGAAACCTAAAAAAAATAGAAATGTGAAAAATAATTTTTTTAAAGAGAAAGTGCAGTCAGTTTTATTTACCTACACGGGTAACATAACATACCTCTGCCCTCTTTTTGACACATAGATGTCACCAAATCTTCTAGGAGCATTATGCTGCAAAATCTCCATGACCTCTCAGTGGAAACAATCACTGCTGTGTAGTCTTGAAGCCGCAGCCCCTCAGTCAGTGCTCTGACGCCATTGGCTATAGCGACAGAGCACTGATGTCATTGCTGCGTACTACATGTAGAAAGAGGATTGTCCTCACTAGATAAGCCCTTCAAAGCCCGTTAACAATTTGCGCGAGGAAACAATTTGGTTGAGCGGATTTTCTAATGAACTGGGTTTTTTTTTTAATGTCAATATGCTCTATCCCTGCTGTTTAAGTTCCATTTCTGAGGAAAAGCACATCTTGAAAAAGCACAGCCATAGTTTTGACACACATCAATGGAAGAGATGTATCAAAACTAGTGTAAAGGAAATGTGGAGCAATTGTCCATGGCAACCAATCAGGTCACTGCTTTTATTTTCCAAATGGCCTCTAAAAATGAGAGGGGGGATTCGATAGGTTACCATGGACAACTACTCCAATTTTCCTTTGCAGCAGTTTTGAAAGACCTCTCCCAATCCTGTTTTCTTTAAAGGCAGTTCTAGTAACAACTCTATTTTTTTTTAATTATTATTTCTGGTTAAAAATGTTTCTTAAATTCAACATTAAAAGCCAATCAGAACAAAACCTGTTTGTTTCCTTCCAAACTAGCAGAGAACCTTGAAAACAGTACGTGAATTGTTCAAGTTTAACCCATTTGCAAAGCTAAATAAAATTATTAGCTACCAACAATAGTGTATCTGTCTAATGCAGCGCCTGGAACTGTCTGTGAAGGTCACCACATGTCACATCTAATACAGGGACAGCATTGGAATAAAGGTCAGAATGTGCAGAAGCCCTTGATTTAAAGCCCATTCATTTTATCACAATGAAATGAAAGAAACGGATGACATTAATGTCTATTACCTATTTCTGCGGTGCTTTTCTGAGTGCATACAGCTCTTTCTATTCAAAATAGTTATACAGTCAAGGTAAAAGTTTTGCTACAAAACAGTTGTGGATATTGTGCGGCAGTTATGGCTCCGTCGATGACAAAAATGCCACTTGTGAGGTGTTCAAAAAATACTACTATGACCACGCCTAGGCAGTGTCCACCTTTTAACACTATTTCATTTTTAAGTCCAAAATTGTTTATTAATCTCATAACTTGCCATTATAAGAGTTGGAGCAGTTTTTTTAGTTACAGAGTTCCAAATTTCATTTAATGTTGCCTGCCTGAGCTTCCACTAGGGGGAATTGACTGCACACAGGCTTCCTATTCCCATACAGAACCCATTAATAATTCTGTACAGAGTAAGTCATTTGTATGCTCTGAAGCTCCCCCTAGTGGCATTTGCAGGTAGCCAGAGTTTTTTTTTTCCAACAAAAATACAACAAAAAATACAACTTACACAACCTTGGCAGGAGGCTTGTTCAAGGGGCAACTACTCATTCAGTGAAAAAAATATATATTTTGTTACTCCTGATCTTTTACCTTCATAGTTTTAATTTGTACCCTCTCATTCTTTAATTCACCGTCTGACTGAGTATCCTAGCCAGATCCATAATGGGTAACTACTATAGGGAACTGAATATTTCATTTTTTTTTTGTCAAATTAGTACCATAGGTTGTAACCGTCCTGGCCTCATGTATGTAATTGCAAGGTGCTTTTAATCACGATAGGTATAAGCTACTGGTACAAAAATGTATATATTGTACACATTAAAGAAATATTCTAAAGAAAATGTGCTGTCTTTTATAAACATCCCTTGGATGTGTGCCGTCTTTACATTTTTTAAATTATTTTTTTTAGGAAATGAATACGGGGCAGCAGTAAATGTCTCCAGGTCTCTGTGTTTGTTTTTTTTTGGCACTTAAATAATTACTGAAACTCTATTGAAAAATTAGATTAAAAAATTAAAAACGACCCCTGTTAAACAGAAACCTAGTGTTACATACTACCATAAGTGTAAGCAGAGCAGGAATTGATGCAGCATTTGTGATTTAATACATGAGACATTCCTTTTTCAACAAACTTTGTAAAAATCAATAGCACAAGCAAATAAAGAAACTTTGTAATGTATCTTATTAGGTAAAATGCTTTTCTTCACTTATCAGCCCCCCCCCCCTCCAAACTGTTCAGTCACTCTGAATTTACTGCTTTTTCCGTCTCCTCAAGAGAAGACGAACTATCAACTCACTGAGAGATCAGTTTACAGCTGCCCATAGAATTCTATGGAGAGAGGAGGGGGAGGAGGGAGCAGAGAGTGAGAGGCAGAGAGAGAGACATAGACTGCGTAGCAACTTCCTGCTAAGTGTTATATGTGACCCCGTGCTGGATTATCATCCACACTGTTCCTTCCTGCTGTATGATGTCCTCCATGCTGCATATATATATATATATATATATATATATATATATATATATATATATATATATATATATATCTATATATCTATATATCTATATATATATATATATATATATATATATATATATATATATATATATATATATAGATATAGATATATTTATACATATTGATATAGATAGAGAGAGAGAGAGAGAGATAGGAGAGCAGGATTTTCCTCTTCTCTGTGTGCAGTGTAAAGAAGACATGATAGCTCACAGAAAACTGAGAATTAGAGATAGAGCCTGCAGAGGGGAAACCTGCTAAAACAAATGCAGGATGCAAGTTATATAATGTAAACACATGACAGCTTACTCTTAAAAGTCACCTGAAAGGTTAGCTATGCTTTAACCCCTTAGTGACCAGCCCATTTTAGGCCTTAATGACCAAGCTATTTTATTCGTTTTTCTATAGTCGCATTCAAAGAGCTATAACGTTTTTTTTTTTTCCGTCTACATAGCTGTATGAGGACTTGTTTTTTGCGGGATTAGTTGTGCTTTTTAATAGCACCATTTTTGGGTACCTATAATTTTTATATTAACTTTTATTAACCTTTTTGGGGGGGATTATAAAAAAAACCTGAAATTCCGCCATTGTTCTATGCGTTTTTAAATTGACGCCGTTCACTATGCGACGTAAATAACATGTTACCTTTATTCTATGGGTCGGTACGATTACGGCTATACCACATATGTGGAGGTTTTTTTATGTTTTACGACTTTTGCACAATAAAAACACTTTTGAACTAAAATTATTTGTTTTTGCATAGTCGCTTTCCAAGAGCCGTAATTTTTTTATTTTTCCATCAATGTAGTGATTTTTTGGGCTTGTTTTCTGCGGGACAAGACGTAGTTTTGAATGGTACTGTTTTGGGGTACATGGGACTTATTGATTCATTTTTATTATGACTTTTTTGGGGGGCAATGGAAAAAAATTGCAATAGTGCAATCTACAATAGCCCCTTTATTTAAAATGTCCCTCTCATAGTGTAAGCTAGTTCACTCCAGCCTCTCTGCCCTTTCAATTTCCCTTCACTTCTTTATTCACACATTCACAAAGTGCCCAAAGAAAACAAAACATCTGCAACACAGTGATTGACTAAATACAGTCACTTACTGTGCTATTCTCAGTCTAAAGTGCCCCCTATCCCTTACCTGTGGGTTACTGGAGCTGAAAGAACCAGTGGCGCGCCATAAGGCAGTGGCAGAACCAAGGTGGCGATCGGTTGGGCCAGAAATGTTACTAGACTCAGCTTGCCAATATCAGTGCCTCTGCTTATTGGCCAACTGAATCGCAGCCGCGATGAACATGCTGCCTGGCTGTCTCTATGTCTCTGTGTTGAACAAAGAGACAGAGACAGCCAAGCAGCAGAACACTACATACAGGTTGGGGCGGCATAACAGGACTGGACATTGGATACAGTTGATGAAGTGGTATGAGGTATGGGGCAAGAGTTCATGGGCCCCGTAGCAGCTGAGTTCTCTGAGTATATTGGCTGTACGCCACTGTGTTCACTGTATTGTATAGGTTGTTCCGGTTAAGTGGATACCAAAATTTTTATGCTATTTACTGTATTGTGATGTTTATTTAATAAAGTGTATTAAAAATGTTATCGTCTTCGCGCTATTATTATTTAGTAACCGTAACGTTACCGAAAAAAATATATGCTTTTACTTTTAATCTTTATTTTCTGCCTATAGTGTACTGGCATATTATAGATATATATTAGTACATTATGCCTGGTAGAGTTATTTACGTAGAGAAAATCCTTTCATAGATAACAGTGCAGCCTGTGACTCACTGCTAGTCTATCTGCCTCCCATTCAGCAGGTCCTGAGCTTGAGACCAGGCAACCTAAAAGGAGAGGTAATGTGTCCTGGGTAGGAGTATCTACACGGAATGCAAATAGTAGCACTGGGTCCCGACATCTGCCCGATCTTGCCAGGTGCTAATGCTAGTCCTGGGTGATAGAAAGGACCATGAGAACTCAGAATGCACTGGACCATGCTTGTTCTATCATCTTAACAACATAAAAAAATGTTGATCTTAGGCTTCGTTCACATCTGTATCGGGGTCCCGTTCATGGGTCCCTAACTCCTTGCTCCACCATTGTATTTACTTGTATCTGCATCCTAAGGACGCAAATACAATTGAATGTGGCAGAAGATGCCACCGGGAATGAGGAAATTCATTTTCGTATGAAACCCCTCTCCAGATTCTGGCAAGGAGAGGGGATATACCCGTCCACGGGGAGGTGAAGATACTGGAACCAGTTCAATCAGACATTCATTAGACCATTGTGGAGGAAGCATCCCTTCTTGATGAAGACATCTGCAAACTGAGTAAAATTAGTCGGTAATCCCGCTAGTGACTGAGGCAGAGGAGGCTGGACAGGACGGATCTGTAACAGGCAGCGGTGGAGACTTTCGGAGCCCCATTGGAGAACTTCTCTGGAATTACCGTCAAGGTCGGGGCATGAAGCCGGAGCCAAGGTCCTCTTTAATATTGGAAGACAGTCCCTGCCAGAAGGTAGCCACCAAGGTCTCGTTGTTACAGATGAGCTCTGCCGCCAGGATATGGAACAGAATTGCGTACTCGCCCATGGAAGTGTCTCCTTGGCGAAGTGTCAACAGAGATGCAGCTGCAGAAGAGACTCCCAGGTTCCTCAAATACCGTGCAGAAAGTCTGCAGGAAACACTGTAAGTCACTGGTCTCAGGTCCCTGACATTCCTAAATGGGGTTTGCCCATGCCAGGGCCTTGCAAGTAATTAGAGAAACCATGAAGGCGATCCTTGTGTCATCAGAAGGAAATGCCTTTGCATGCAGTCTGAAGTGGATCTGGCATTGATTTAGAAATCCCACGCAGGCCCTTGCGTCTCCATCGAAGTGAGGAGGTAGTGGCAGGGAGAATGGGGAATCGATACTGACAGGAGGTGTAGCAAGAGGAACAGCAGGAGCAGGTGTCGTGAAGGCTGCAGCTTGCGCATCCAGCCGATGTGCAATGGCGTTCACTGTCTGGAGGAGTTGGTCCTGTCATGACCGGAGGTCTCGCATGTCTGCCTGTAGATTTGTGATGTCGTCAAGGTCTTGGGTTGACCAGCGGGGTCCAAGGCCTGAGTGTACTGTCATAATCTGTGGGTATATGGACCCACTAGGCCGTACCGCCGTAGCGGAGTAGCAGCTGGTCAAACAACAGTTTATGCAAAGTCCTAGCACAAGAGTACCTGTTAAAGTCCAGACAGTAGCAGAGGCACAGATGGAACTTGAAGGTTGATGGCGCCAAATGTGGCGGATGATACCAAGCATGGCACATGACACCAGATGTGGTGTATGAGAGCAGGCGTGGCAGATGACATCAGACATGGTGTATGACAGCAGGTGTGACAGATGGCACAACACGACTCCAACACTAGAAGAAGCACAGGAACAAACACAGCCTGAGATACAGTATACAGGTAGCAGGGCACGGGAACACTGAGAACAGGATACGACTAAGGGACCATTTGCTAAGACTAAAATGGGTACATTTAGCACTCAACAGACCCTCTCTGTGAGTTTGCGTGGTTTATCGCTTCGTGGCTGAGCTGTTGTTACTCCTAGATGCTTCCATTAACCAATAATAGTACTCAAAGTTGACCAGGGCAGGTCTGGCATATCCGTTACAAACTGCCTTGTGGTAAAGATGGCATCCTATGACAAGGCCATGTTTAAAGTCATTGATCCCACGACCCATGCTACTACCAATGTTTGTCTATAAAGATTGCATAGATCTGTGCATGATTTTATGCAGGAGCGTAGCTACGGGGGGGGCAGGCGGGCATGTGCCCCGGGTGCAACTAGGTGGTAGGGAAGGGGGCGGCGTGGCAGAGCAGCTGATCGCTGCTGATAGGCACCCTGTATGTCGGACACCAGTATCAGCATTAGGAAGAGCCAGGAATTCATGTGGCGGCGTTCTGACTGGGGTCCGTGATGGCCCTGGAGTGGATCAGTCCAGTCACCGGACCTGTCACCTGACCTCACTGGTCCACTCCCTGGCTGTCACCGACCCTAGTCAGAACGCCGCCGCATGAATTCCTGGCTCTTCCTAACGCTGATGCTGGTGTCCGACATACAGGGTGCCTATAAGCAGCGATCAGCTGCTCTGCCAGGCCGCCCCCCTTCCCTACCACCTAGTTGCACCCGGGGCACATGCCCGGTGATTCACGTCAGGCAGAGCGGAGAGTGGTAGAGGTAGGCTACCGCTCTCCGCTGTTTACAGTGTGGCGCTATTTACAAGGGGGGTGGTGGGCTGTGTGTGTCACTATCTATAAGGGGCAGTGTGGCACTATCTACAAGGGGGGCAGCGGGCTGTGTGTGGCACTATCTACAAGGAGGTCTGTGTTGGTGCTGTTTACAAGGGGGGCTGTGTGTGGCGCTATCTACAAAGGGGGCAGTGTGGCGCTATTTTACAAGGGGGTCAGTGTGGCGCTATTTACAAGGAGGGGCTGTTTGGCGCTATATACAAGCGGGGCTGTGTGACATTATCTACAAGGGGGCTGTGTGGCACTATCTTCAAGCAGGGGCTGTGTGTGGCACTATCTACAAGGGGGGGGCTGTGTTGGCACTATGTATAAGGAGGGCTGTGTGTAGCGCTATTTATATGGGTGGGGCTGTGTGGCGTTATCTACAACAGGGGGGCTATGTGGTGCGATCTACAACAGGGTGGCTGTGTAGCACTATCTACAACAGGGGGGCTGTGTGGCGTTAACTACAAGGGGGGGCGGTGTGTGGAGCTATCTACAGGGGGCTGTGTGGCGTTATATACAAGAGGGGGTCTGTGTGTGGCACTATCTACAGGCAGCTGTGCATGGCGCTATCTACAGAGGGCTGTGTGGCGTTATATACAAGATGGGGCTGTGTGTGGCTCTATCTACAGGGGGCTGTTTGTGGCGCTATCTACAAGGGGTCTGTGTATGGCACTATCTACAGGCAGCTGTATGTGGCATTATCTACAGAGGGATGTGTGTGGCCTCTTTAATTTATTTTCTTCTAATTTCTTGTTATGGTAACCCCCTTATAGAACTATATAGCTTGTAAAATGTACAAATAGTTTAATGCTCGAGTTACATTAAAAAAAAGTAAAAAAAAAAATTACACCTCATTGATTTGTAAAGCAAGCAAACACGGCGAGGGGGAACGAGATCTCGAGAAGGAAGTTGGGGGGGGGGAGCCAATCTGAATCTTTTCCCCGGGTGCAGGAGAACCTAGCTACTCCTCTGTTTTTTTGTTTTTTTTAAAACATCATTTTTATTAACATATTTTCAAATTTTGTACAAACATTTCACAAAAAGAAAAATTTGCGATGTCAATGAGCAGCTCGCAACTGCGAGTATAACAGAAGCAAATTAAGTACATACATACATGCATGGCATATCGTTTTACATTTGTTTAAGCAATCAACGTGACTTCCCCTATTCCTGGTCACGACTTAGGTCATAAAAGAGTAGCTCCTCCCCCTCTATCCCCTATCTACTACTAGACTGACTGTAGTTGTAAGCCTCCTAAAGTGCCAGCCAGGAGCTGTGTATGATACCATGCTGTGTGTCTAAACGGCGCAACAATTTCCACCACTTCATTCGCTGTGCATTGCGTTTCTATAAATAGCTGCCATTTAGCAAACAGCTTTTTGGTTCCCGTTTCTTTCCTTCTTTCTACCTCCACTGGTTCAAGGGCTAACAATTGTTTCAAGTGGGACACGATCATATCGATATCCGGTGTATCAGCTTCCAGCCATTTGCATAGAAGGCATCTCAAAGCCAGCAACAAAATTGTGTGCACCAGGGGGGGAGGGGATCTCGTTCCTCCAGCAACCTCTTCCTCTGGCGGTCGCGCCTGATGGAACAGCAGCGCTTGGGGCTTCATTGGAAGGTTTGCTTTCCAATAATCTGAAATATAGTTATGTATCATTATCCAGTACCGTTTAGTATGAGCACAACCCCATACTCCGTGCCACAAATTCGTCAGGGGGGTATTGCATTTGGGACAACTCGTGATGCGATCGCGGAAGGACTGTGAAGGCAGAATATTGAAGCCATATATAGCCGTATGCATTAATTTGAAATAGGTTTCCATCCAGCTCTCATTAATGACCACCTTCCATACCGACTCCCATCCCCCCAATATGGTCTCTCCTATTGCCGGATCATGCGTCCACCGTTCCCAGACTTTGAACATTACCCGTTGTTGCGGGCGGGCAAAATATCCCCTGAGTGCTCTATACAACCGCGCGATAGTCGCCCGAAGAGCCACTGGGCCAATGACCTCATCTAACATATGAGTGGTGGCCTCCTTATTTAAATCTCTGAATCTAGAGGTACAGAATGATCGCACCTGGAGGACTTGTAAGAAATTTGCGCTGTCCTCTAAGGGATTGAGTTTAGCCCTGATTTCCGATCCGGTTAACCATCTCCTTTCATCTGTATGCATAAGGTCCCCTGCATTGCTAATACCTGAATTCCCCCAAGAGGCAAATCTGTCTCTACTGTCTACTCCCGGTAAAAATTCTGGGTGCCCACACAACGGCATGTGCTTGGATAGCAGGTAAAGCAAGTCAAAAATTTTACGGACCACTTTCCAGGCTAGGACTGTATCTCTCAGAACAATGGATGTTTTGAGACGGCACGGAAGAGAGGCCACACGACAATGCAACAAGGCCTTTAAGCTCCAGGGCGAGGCATACTCCCCCTCTAGCTCTAAGTTGGAATAATGACTCGTTTCATGAAGCCAGTCCACTACATGTCGAAAGAGGCACACCACATTGTAGCCCCTAATATTGGGAAATTTCAGCCCCCCCTCATGCTTGTCCCTCATGAGCTTAGTGAGTGCAATGCGAGGCCTCTTTCCCGCCCATATGAATTTAGTAAATGCCGAATTCAGCTTGGATACGTCCCCATGTTTCAGTAATAGTGGGAGTGTTTGAAAGGGGTATAGCAATCTGGGGAAACTGACCATCTTAATCAGGTGGCACCTCCCCAGAAGGGATATCGGTAACTGGCCCCATCTGTTGAGTTCTGCCTGCATTTTTTTAAACAGTGGCGGGTAATTCAAGCCATACAAGGTTTCAGATGCCTTCCCTATCTTAATTCCCAGATAAGTGATACATTGTTTCACCGGGGATATCCCACATCCCAAGGATTGCCAAAAGATCCCAGGTAATGGTTTGCCCAACTCCAGCAGTTCGCTTTTAGCTACATTTACTTTGTATCCCGAGCATTGCCCAAAGTCCTGCAAAAAGCGAAAGACCGGCATTAAGTGTTCTCGAGGATTTGACATAAACAGAATAACATCATCAGCGAACAAGGCCAGCTTGACCGCCAATGACCCCACCTGGATACCTTCGAACACTGCCGACTCTTCCAGAAATCTAGCCATTGGTTCGAGTGCTAGATTAAATAAAAGTAGCGACAAGGGACATCCCTGCCTGGTCCCTTTATACAGCTGGAAGGGAGCTGACAGAAATCCTGAAGAATAGACACGCGCTTGGGGATTAGTATAGACCCCCTTCAGAAAGTTCCGAAAGGCTCCCTGGACATTCATCTTGTCTAACACCATCCCCAGCCATTCCCACTGTATGTTATCAAACGCTTTCTCTGCGTCTAGCGCTAAGAGTGCCGGCCGGGTACCTGGCCGGGGATCGTTACTCCTCTGTTTTATGTACCTGTTTGCAATGGGTATGGCTGAAACACCTAAACTCAATAATTAGTAGGAGTGTTCAGATACTTTTGGCCATATACTGTATGTTTTTAATAAAACATGTGACTAGCTACCTTATAGTGGCCATCAACTTATTACACCTCACAGACTGGCATAGGAATTTAAAGTAAGCATTTCTAAATGTAAAGAGTATATCAGGTTCATTCATCATTATCAATAATTAGGGTAGAATTCTTTTAAAGTGCATCCAGTTGACATTTGTTATAAAGTAGTTTGAAACTTTCAATATGATTAACTTTTTTTTAGTGGCCTTCTAATCAACTTTCTCTAGAAACATCAAAAGTTTTGCATTGAAATGTGTAGTTCGAGGTGTCCTGATACAGCAGGGGGCACGTTTAAAGAGAGAAAAGGGGGTAGCTATTGCGCGGCACCTTGATCAGATACGGGATTTGGAATCCTGTCATAAACGCGATCCCTCCTCACAGGTTTTCTCGGACATTACCATAGCGAGATAATCAGTGCGTTCTCTACTAGACCAGTCAGACGCTAGGTTCAGGGATCGGATGCGGAAGCATTCTTATGAATTTGCAGACAAATGTGGTAGGTCTCTGGCAAAGATTTTACATCCCCGTACACAGGTGTCATACATTCCTAAAATTGTGTCTCCCACTGGCGGTGAAGTTCATGATCCGGTTGGCATTACTGACTGTTTCAGACAATATTACTCTGCCTTGTATAATCTCAAAGGACATTTTCATGATATGCCGGCAGATTCGTTGCGGGACAAAATTAACCGGTATGTACACGACACTGCTCTACCGTCCTTGGGGGACGGGGAGGCTTTGGGACTTGAGGAGGATTTTTTGGAATCCGAAGTGGAGTGTGCAATTGGAGACACTCCTTTGGGCAAAAGTCCAGGCCCGGATGGGTTTAATACTAAATTTTATAAGACATTTAAAGATCAACTTGCTCCCTTTTTGACGAAAGTCTTTAATTCAGTGTCTTCCTCTTGTCCCTTTGCGCCTCAGTCCCTCAAGGCTCATATTACCCTTCTCCCAAAACCGGGTAAGGATCCTACGATATGCGCAAACTTTAGGCCCATCTCGCTGATCAATGTCGACGTAAAGCTCTTTGCAAAACTGCTTGCCTCTCGCCTCTCTCAGTTATTGCCTGGCCTGATCATGGATGATCAGGTGGGGTTTGTACATGGTAGAGAATCTCGGGATAATACCAACAAGACCCTTCTTTTAACGTCATATTAACAATCACGCAAAATACTGATGTGTCTCTTCTCAGTTGATGCCGAAAAGGCTTTTGACAGGGTGCACTGGATGTTTCTCCGTAGTGTCTTGATACAGGTTGGCCTTGGCACCACTATTGTGGACAGGATTATGGCATTGTACCGTGGGTCTACAGCTCAAGTTCGAGTTAACGGTCTCTTATCTGGCACGAGACAGGGGTGCCCACTCTCGCCTCTACTATATGTTTTGGTCATGGAACACCTGGCCGTGGCACTACAGAAGAACCCTAATATTAATGGCATATGTGTTGGCGCACAGCATCACAAACTCGCACTCTATGCTGATGATCTTCTTGTGTACATCACGACTCCTATGATTTCTTTGCCATCTTTGACTGGGGATTTTGAGCGGTTTGTGCATTTGAGTAATTTTAAAGTTAATTACTCTAAATCGGGGGCACTGAATATATCTCTGGATGCTCCTCTTGCTGCTCATCTCGCTCGGGTTTTCCCGTTTAAGTGGCAATCTAAGTCCTTAAAATACCTAGGGATACATATCCTACACATTTGTCTGACTTGTTTACCTTGAATTACACACCTATCTTACAACATACCTTGAGGGAATTGGCGGCGTATGGCGGGAACCGCATGTCGTGGTTTGGGCGTATTAACGCTGTCAAAATGGATATCTTGCCAAAATTCCTATACATCTTTCAGACTGTCCTTATTGTAGTGCCAGCGTGTTTCTTCCAGTCCCAGTCTTCCATAGCCAAATTTGTATCGGGGTCCTCTAAGCCGCGCATTCGATTTTCTGTCCTTAGCCGACCGAAACTGGAGGGTGGCGCGGGTTTGCCAGATTTTAAGCGTTATCATTAAGCTCAGATCCTCATGCGTTTGGTGGACTGGTTCTGCTCAGATGCCGATAAGCAATGGGTGCGCATCAAGAGGGGAATGTCTTCCCTCGCCTTGTCCTCCTTGCCGTGGTTGACTGCCTCCCAGCGACCAACGTCTTCTTTGCCTTTCTTCACACGTCAATTTCTTGTAGTTTGGGAGCGGATCATTGGTACTCTGGACCTTGTTCACCGTCCGGGTCCTATGACTCCCCTTTTTGATAACCCTTCCTTCCCTCCGGCAGTGGGTGTGGATACATTCCTCTGTTGGGAGAGACGGGGCAGTGGATGTCTGGCTCAGACCCTTACACCTGATGGCTCAATCTTGTCATTGACTGCTGTCTCTGAGGTCTGCCCGGGGAAACTATCAATATGGTGGTCTTATTTTCAGCTGCGTTCCTATCTCTCTTCCATGGGTGATTGTCTTGTGTTGCTACAAGATAAGACTCCTCTGGAACATTATCTGTCCCTGACCTCTGCTCCTTCTCACGCACTGTCTCATTTACATGGTGTCCTCCAACCTGGATATTCTTACTCTCAGTTGACATTCACTGCAGCTTGGGATGAGGAAATGGGAGTTCGGCACTCTGAGGAGGAATGGGGAACTTCCTTCTTGCTGGCTCATAAATTACCGACTTCGTGTTTTGCTCAGGAGAAGAACTATAAGAGACTTACCAGATGGTACCACTGTCCTTCCTTTTTACATAGGATCTTTCCTAATGTGTCTACCGATTGTTGGAGGTGTGGGGAGGCTCCTGGAACTATGTTGCATATTTGGTGGGATTGCCCCAAGCTCCGGCCCTTTTGGGGGAAAATTTTTGATCTCAGCAACAAACTTTTTGCCACTGAAGTGCCTACCTCTGCTTCTGTTGGGTTGCTTTCCATGGTTCCTGGATCACTCCCACATCTCAAAAAGGGTGTCTTTAGGCATTTTCTGACTGCAGCTAGAACTGTCATCCCACGTCATTGGAAGTCTAGTACTGTGCCTTCTTTGAAGGAATGGGTAACGGAGCTGAATGAGATTATGAGGATGGAGGAGCTGATGTCTGCTGATCGGGGTACATCTGAGATCTTTGTTCGTACCTGGTATATCTGGTCTGGATTCCGGGGTGGTGCTGATCTGCCTCTCTGGCTGGATGGCCTTTTCTGTTGACTGATCGTATAGCCAAAATTTTCCTTTCCCTTTGTTGTCTCGTGTTTATGTAACTTCGGGTTGAAATTTGCACTTAACCGTGTCATTACTGCTCGTTTGTTTTTTTGTTCTCGGGACTGGTTTCCCTACATTTTGCACTACCTTTGATGTAAATTGAGCATTGATAATTGCCATTAGCTGTTATTATCTTCTTCCCATTGCTTCGGTGGCTGGGAGGCTACCTCCTACCAATGTTCATATGTCTTTGTAACATTTTATACAGTCTGAATTTATTATGTTGCACTGCGTACACACTTTTGCAATTTTGTGAGATGTTTTATATGCTCTGTATTGTTTTCTACTCTAATAAAATTGTTTCGATAAAGAAAAAAAAAAAGTTTTGCATTGCACAAGGAGTATCAGGTTCATTTCCTGAGATGTAAACAGAAACAATCTAAATAAGGAAGAATGATGATTGATCTTTGATTCCAAAATTATTTGTTTTGTCCTTGATGGTCTTATCTTCATTATGGTTTTTTTGCATGACAATGGAACCAATGCGGATTGTTTACTGATAAGACAATAAAGAGGACCTGTCACCTCTCCTGACTGTATGTTTTAGTAAATGCTTGTATTCCCCTTTAAAAAAAAAAAGTTATTGAACATATTTTCTTAAAACTCTTCATTGTGCCATTCCCTTGTTATTTCTCTTAGAAATGTATGAATACATTGACAACAGGGCGTTACTAGTCCTCTGGTCCAGGGGCGAGTCCCTACAGTCTAAGGCCCCATGCACACGACCGTATTTTTCATCTGAAATTACGGATCCATTAATTTCTATGGGTTACGGGCACCTTTCCGCATTTTTACAGATGGGTGTCCGTGCCGTAGAAATGATAGAACATGTCCTTTTATGTCACAGAATTTTTTTTACGCCACGGACTCTCCATAGAAGTCTATGGTCTCTTCCGTAATTACGGATGGCTATGGATGTGCATCCGCAGCCGTCCATAATTACGAAAGCGTTGCTATGCGACGCCAGGGGATTACTGAAGATTCCTCACTGGTTGTTTTTGCGGATCCGTAAATACGGATGCATTACGGATGCACTGCGGACCGTAATTACGGACACCGTTACGTATATGCGGATGATTTACAGATAACTATAAATTACTACAGATCCGTATTTATGGACAGTATTTACAAATGGTTGAAATCTACGGACGTGTGCATGGGGCCTAAGGCCCCATGCATACGACCGTAGAATTTGTCCGTAATTATGGGACCAATTCACTTCTATTGACCGTGGACACCTTCCCGTAAATTTGTGGGAACGTGTCCGGGCCGCAGAAAGCCTCCGCAAAAATAGGACATGTCCTATCTTTTGCTTTTTACAGACCGTGCTCCCATACGCGGACCATGATTACGGGCACGGCCATGTGCATGAGGCCAAGGGCCCATTCACACGAACGTGAATATCGTCGGTGTGCTGTGCGTGGAAATCACGCACAGCACACGGACCCATTGATTTCAATGGGGCCATTCACACATGCGTGAGTTTTCACCCAGCGAGAGTCGGCTGTGTGACACTCACTGCATGTCCTATATTGGTGCGTTTTCGCGCACATACGCGCCCATTGAAATCAATGGGTGTGTGAAAACCACACACCGCACACCGGATGCACATCTGTGTGTGGTGCATGATTTGCGCATCAATTTCTTTGAAAAAGCACACTGATGCATAGCGCAGCACACGCGGACAGATTTACGCAAGTTTTTTATGTGTGTAAATCTGTCACGCTATTGTGAATGTAGCCTAAGAATGTGAGCACTGATTGAACATTGTCAAACCGTGTAGGGACATACCCAACTGGTAACACATGGTTGTGAATGTATTGATATATTTCTAGGAGGAATAGCAAAGGAATGGCACATCATAGAGTTCTAAGAAAAGAAGCTCCAGAATTGTTATTTCATGGGGAATTCAATTGTTTACGGCAAAAGACATGTCAGGAGAGGTGACATGTCTTCTTTAAATAAAGGTCAATAGATATAACAATATACCAGCACACTGTTATATTAGGGCTAGTATAGAAAACCTGTTACACGGGTTTGCTAGCAAAAAGAATGCAGTGGTCTGTTAATATATCTAAATGCTCCCCATAGCTGCCCCACACCGTATAATGCCCCCCATAGCTGCCCTACACAGTATAATGATCCCATAGCTTCCCCCACACAGTATAATGCTCCCATAGCTTCCCCCACACAGTATAATGCCCCCATAGCTGCCCCCACACAGTATAATGCCCCCCCATAGCAGCTCCTCCCACAGTATAATGCCCCTCATAGCTGCCCCAGAGTATAATGCCCCTCATAGCTGCCCCACACAGTATAATGCTCCCCATAGCTGCCCCCACAGTATAATGCCCCACATAGCTGCCCCCACACAGTATAATGCCCCCCATAGCTTCCCCCACACAGTATAATGCCCCCCATAGCTTCCCCCACACTGTATAATGCCCCCCATAGCTGCCCCCACACAGCATAATGCTCCCGATAGCTGCCCCCACACAGCATAATGCTCCCCATAGATGCCCCCAAAGTATAATGCCCCCTCTCTCCCATACACAGTATAATGCCCCCCCCCTCCCTTCCATACACAGTATAAAGCCACCACTCCCTCCCATACACAGTATAATGCCCCCCTCCCTCCCATACGCAGTATAATGCCCCCCTCCCTCCCATACACAGTATAATACCCCCCCTTCCCTCCCATACACAGTATAATGCCCCCCCTTCCCTCCCATACACAGTATAATGCCCCCCCTTCCCTCCCATACACAGTATAATGCCCCCCCTTCCCTCCCATACACAGTATAATGCCCCCCATCCCTCCCATACACAGTATAATGCCCCCCATCCCTCCCATACACAGTATAATGCCCCCTCCCTCCCATACACAGTATAATGACCAAATAGAAAAATAATAACATACATACTTACCTATCCCCGTTCCCAGGACGGGTGGAGGATCCTTTGCCTCCTCTGCACTGTGCTCAGTGTGCTGTGATCGGCTTGGCGAAGACAGGCGCGATGTAGTGACGTCATCGCGCTTGTCTGCATCGAGTCACTCACATCGCACAGACCGGAGGAGGAGAAGAATCCTCCACCCGGCGGGGGAACGGGGATAGGTAAGTATGTATGTTGTTATTTTTCTATTAGGTCCATACATATGGGGGCATTATGCTGTGTATGGGAAGCATATGGGGGCATTATAGCTACGCCACTAATCACTCACATCTCCTTCCTCAGTCTTCTGGCTGTGGGCGGAGCTAACTGGTGGTAGGGCTGTGGGCGGAGCTCTATGTGAGCTTGGGACACCACCTCCTTCTCGGTTATATAATCTATATGATAATCATTACACATTTTTATTTCTAAGTGATAACATATATGTTTTGCAAAGTAAAGTACAAGACTATAGCCTTAAAAGGATTGTCTCACAGTTTGAAATAGGCTGCAGGAAATGTTCAAAATAAAACATTTCTCCTGTTAAATCCATTGGCACTAATGCCCCGGTGGTCCCTGCCAGTCTCTGTTTATTTTCCTGCATTGATGACTTGCCCTATATTCACGTGACCGCTGCAGCCAATCAATGCCCTCAGTAGTCATGTGCATGCATGCTGACATCAACGGTAAGGCCAGTAATCGACTTCAGCGGTCATGTGGATATACGGCACATCAGTGCTGCAAGAAAATAAAGACCGGCGGAGGCCAAAGAAGCTTAACACTGGAGTAGCATGGGATTTAATAGGTGAGATTTTTTTGGGGGGATTTTTTTTTTATAACATATTCAGCAGCCTATTTAGTTTGTTCAACTCTCGGATAACTCCTTTAATAGTTTGATGTATTGTGTACTTAGGATATTATTATTTTTTCGTCTTTCATCTTCTCTAGTGATTTCAGAAATCATTCTTTCAGCAGTCAGCACTATCAGGGCCATTTTTAATTATAGGGCAAATGGTGCAGCTGCACTGGGCCACCTTCAGTGTTGTCAGCCCCGGGGCCTGTGTTGTAAGGCTCCATGCACACGACTGTATTTTCATCTATCAGTAAATACTGTCCGTAAATACAGATCCGTAAGTATCCGTAATTTATCCGTATTTACGGATTGGTATCCGCAAAAACGGTCCGTATTGCATCCGTATTTGATCTGTATATACGGATCCGTAAAAAAAAGATGGAGGCTGCAAATGATGTCATCAACATGTTGCCTAGCAACGCTTCCGTAAATAGGGACAGTTTACAAATGCACATCCGTAGCCGTCCGTATTTACGGACGCTCCCATAGATTTCTGTGGGAGAGTCCGTGCCGTAATTACTGACAAGAATCGGACAGGTTGTATACGTTTTTCAGCACGGACACGCATCAGTAAATATACTGAAAGGTGTGTGTGGCCAATAGAAATTAATGGGTCTCTAATTAGTGTATATAACTACGGACCGTAATTACTGATGAAAAATACAGTTGTGCGCTTGGGGCCTAAGGCCCCATGCGCACGACCGTAAAACTGCGGACCGTACCAAGTTCCGCGGTTTTACGGACCCATTCGGTTCTATTGGTTGCGGACACCTTTCCGAAGCACTATGGATGGGTGTACATGCCCTAGAACCGTGCCGGGAATTATGGAGCATGTCCTTTTTTTCGTATTTTACGGGCCGTGCTCCTATACTTTGTATGGGAGCACGGCCCGAAAATGTGGACGGCCGTCAGCGGTGGGCTGTGATTACGGGCACGGTCATGTGTATGGGGCCTAAGAGTTTACATTTTCTCTACACTTTCTACTCTACAGAGCAGCCCAGGAGCATGCTAGATATTACTGAGGTAGAGAAACTTTTTAACATGTTAATATAATGTATGTGTATATAGTCATGAGAAAAACAAAGCCCACCCTCCTTAAATTCTACGGTTTTACGTATCAGGACAATCCTGTCTCATGGGCCCTGTATATAAGCCTACCACAAGGTAGGTTTAGATACAGGGCCCCAGCACACTGTTATCTTATACTGTATAAGATTACTGTCTGCTGGACCCTGTATCTAAGCCTACCTTGTGGTAGGCTTAGATACAGGGTCCCACAAACAGTATCACACATGGGCCCTGTATTTAAGCCTAACACATGTGTTACTAATCGTTTTTTTTGTGTGTTTTCTTACAGGTTCGGTCGTTGGACTACGTCGGATTCCAGGACTACTTCGATGACGGCTTTTTTTTTATTATCCATAAAATGGTTAATGAGGGTTGTGTGGGGGTTTTTTTTATTTCAATAAAATATTTTTTCTATGTCTTTGTGTTTTTTTTTAAACTATATTACTACCACCTTAGTAATGGCCGCCGGCTGATTGACAGTATCGATTGCTAAGGCGGGGCTTAGTGTTAGCCGGTGCAGAGGCTAACACTAACCCCCTTTATTACCCCGGTACCCACCGCCACCAGGGGTGCTGGGAAGAGCCGGATACCATCCAGTACTTGACCATCTGTAGTGATGGTCGGCCACTGGGGTGGCCGCAGGCTGGTATTAACAGGCTGGGAAAGGCCAGATACAGTGGCCCTTCCCACCCTGGTAATGCTAGGCTGCTGCTGCTTTATTGTATCTGGCTGGTTATGAAAAATGGGGGGGACCCCACGTCATTTAAAAAAAATAAAATAAAAAATAATTGGAAAGAACGATGTCGGGTTCCCCCCCCAAATTTCAGAACCAGACAGATACAACACAGCAGCAGCAGGCAGCATTACCAGGGTGGGAAGGGCCACTGTTTTTGGCCTTCCCCAGCCTAATACTACCAGCCTGCGGCCACCCTGGTGCCTGCCCGTCACTACAGATGGACGAGTACTGGTTCGTACTTCGTACCCGGCTCTTCCCAGTACCCCTGGTGGCGGTGGGTACCGGGGTAATAATGGGGGTTAGTGTTGGCCTTTGCACCGGCTAACATTAAGCCCCGCCTTAGTAATGGAGGTTGTCAATCAGCCAGCGGCAATTACTAAGGCGGTGATAATAAAGTTTAAAAAGATACAAGCACATATAAAAAATATTTTATTGAAATAAAAAAACAACCCTCATTAACCATTTTATTGAGAATAAAAAAACGCCGTCATTGAAGTCCTCATATCCGAAGTCCAACAACCGAACCTGTAAAAAAACACAAACACACAAAAATAATCAGTAACACATAAAGAAGCAAAATTATTATTCTTACCTTTCCTGGGTCCAGCGCTGGAGCCGCAATGTCAGCGAGCTGAGTCCTGTATCTAATCCGATCATGTGTGATACTGTCTGCTGGGCCCTATATCTAATCCAATCATGTGTGATACTGTCTGCTGAGCCGCTGTATCTAATCCTATCACTCGTGATACTGTCTGCTGAGCCACTGTATCTAATCCTATCATTTGTGATACTGTCTGCGGAGCTGTGTATCTAATCCTACCATGTGTGATACTGTCTGCGGAGCTGTGTATCTAATCCTATCATGTGAGATTCTGTCTGCTGGGCCACTGTATCTAATCCTATCATGTGTGATACTGTCTGCTGGGCCACTGCATCTAATTCTATCATGTGTGATACTGTCTGCGGAGCTGTGTATCTAATCCTATCATGTGTGATACTGTCTGCGGAGCTGTGTATCTAATCCTATCATGTGTGATTCTGTCTGCTGGGCCACTGTATCTAATCCTATCATGTGTGATGCTGTCTGCTGGGCCACTGCATCTAATCCTATCATGTGTGATACTGTCTGCTCAGCCACTGTATCTAATCCTATCATGTGTGATACTGTCTGCTCAGCCACTGTATCTAATCCTATCATGTGTGATACTGTCTGCTGAGCCAATGTATCTAATCCTATCCATAGTTTATAGGGTCGTAGTGCTATAGATATGCTATGCTGTCTCCTATACACACATTTTTTTTGGGGCGGACACATATGTATTGGGGCTATTTCCCCTGACATTTTAAGTCCTTAGTGACGCCCCTGGATGCTAGTGCTGCATTGTTGGGTCACTTAGGAGACCCAGCGATGCAGCTGAAAGCTGCGGACCGTCGGCCATGAGAAGTTTGCGGGGGGGGGGGGGGGCAATAAGAACTTTTGCATCGGGGCCCATGAGCCTTTAGCTACGCCCCTGGGAATACCCCTTTTATCTGATACCTAAAATATATAATTATAGTCTGAGCTTCCCATCCCGCTGCCTTCTTTGTACTAGGCAACTTTTGTTTTACTTTTTGTTACAATACTGAGCAGGGGAGTAGATATAAGGGGTTCAGAGGTAGCAGTCACACCCAGGTCCTGGTGCATAAGGGGGCCCAAATGCCATTCTTCCACGTAAGAAGACACCAGTATTACAAAAAGCACATATTAGGTGGGGGACCTTAGTACAGATTTTGCATTAGGGCCCAGGAGCTTCAAGTTACGCCTCTGATACTGAAGTTTTATGCAAAGCAATTAATAATCATTTACATGTGAAGATTCTCTCCCCCCAGACTGATGGCATTATAATTAACTACTCAATTATCAAAAGAACAAAGACCTAAATAACCTATTCTTCTTATCAACTGTGGTAGCTAATAAGACAATATACCATCTACCTTGTTACAGGCGTCTCCTCCATGTATGAGCTCTCAATCTGTGCTGTGTCTATGACCGAAATACAGATTAACATTGATTGGAATTGTGTAGTCATGACATGTGAAAGTGTGATGAACTGTGGCTGGATATATACACCGGCCAATTATCGGGCAAACAAGCATTCACAGAACGCTCGTTCTCAGTAATTCCCCTGTGTAAACAGGGCAGCGATCAGCGGATGAACGAGCAAAAGCTGGTTCATCGACCGATTGTAGTTTTAAATGTGAAAAATATTATCGTTGTCAGCAGCACATCTTCCTGTGTAAACCGTAAGACGTGCTGCCGACATGATTGAAATGTATGGAGACGAGCGATCGGAGGAACGGTGGATCCATCAGAAATGAGTGGGCTCAGTCAACATGCATCTAATGTGTATGACCACCTTTATTCAGTATAGGATGAGATGTGTATTATTGTGAACAGTTTCTATTATTCCTTTTGGTAGTGGGATACTGTTTGATAACAAAAAAATATTGGACTAATTATAGACAACTTTACACTCAACAAGGTTTTGTTAGACATGTCTGCAAATATAGGAATACATTGTGGACCTTTGGCTCTTTCTGACTCATAGAGCGGAGTCTCAAGCAGGGACCCCCTTTATAACGTCCATGTGCCATAATAGGGCATATGTCAAAGGATGTTCTTTATGATTTGATACCATGCAAACTTTATGCAACGAAAAGGCGGCATCAACTGACAATCTAATGCATATGATGTTGCCTGAAAGTCCCTCAACTTCCGCTGTTTGTTTCCGGGGCAGGTAAGTGACTCCAGTGGTGTCTGGCTACAGCTTATTCCACTTTTCGTATTAAAATAAACATGCAAGTTCGGCCGATCCCAACAAAGGACAGCCCTGGTGAACTGCTTATAAAAAGAGAGCTGCTGGCCTTTTTTGACAGTATCAACCCAACAATTGGCATTGGTCATATCATCAGAGTCAGTCGTTGGTGCGGGAGGGTGGCACTACACTATATATCACATGTAGAATGTGTAGGCGCTGGCAGCTTCTCCGGGTGGTAATAGCTGATTTCTGGGGGTTCCAGCAGCCTGACCCCAGTGAAGGGACAACTACTTTTATAATAATTTGGATGAAGAATGACAACTACTTTTATAATAATTTGGATGAAGAATGACAACTACTTTTATAATAATTTGGATGAATGGAAAGGTTTATCTGGCTTCATGTAAAGCAGCATTCAGAAGGATTTGTGACAATGTTCTTGTAGTGACAGACTGTCACCCAGCAGACAATACACAGCACTAGGAAGGCTGGAGAAGAGGCCGTCCTGAGCTCAGAGGAAGCCTCATATAAGGAGACATGGAGGCTGGCATGTGTATGTGGAGGGGGAGGCACAGGGAAGGAGAATAAAGGAAATGACTGTTCCTGCAGACTGTACAGGAGCTGAGGGAGGAGGAATGTGGAGGGCAGGCTCCTCCGTATACTCGGTGCCAGTGTAGCTTCAGGCTGCCAGGGACACGTTTATTAATCACAGCCCCCACAAAGGACGGAGGAAATGGCTTCTATGGCGGCGGCGATAGCTGCAGCCCGGATCTCGGTGTCGGGGAACCGACCCCTGGACGAGAAGGAGAGGAACCGGTTTGCTTATTTCTCTTCCCTGAACTCCATGGCTAAAAAGATCATGCAGGACAAGGAGCGGGTGCGGGAGCGCTATGGTGCCCAGTGGGAGAAGATGCAGCCCAAGGAGCAGGACGAAGCCATAGACAAGAGCATGGTGGAACCGGAGCTGCAGAAGAGATATGCCCTGCACAAAGGCACCAGCCAAGCCGAGCCCGAGCCCTGCTACCCGGCGCTCAAGACCCAGACTGGCCAGAAGGTGGTGCACTTTGGGGAGGAGGTATGTACCGTGCCAGGGAGGTGGGCACCACATAGACACAGTGGCTATAAAGTGACAGACTTTTTCTGGTAACTGTAGGAGACGTGTGTAATAATAACAACAACCTGTAGCTAAATACTACCCGAAATCTATCTACCCGCTTAACAGTTTAATGCAATGTATTGTTCTCTGTTATCAGCCATTTCAGACTAAGGTAAGGCTGACTGGAGTATGACAGGAAGTCCAGGAAAATGTCTGCCCCATGGTCACTAATTTGTCCCCCATCTCTCTAGTCCTGGGATCCTTTAGAGACATCTACATACATATGTGTGAATGATATCGCCTTCTATAAGCAGTGGACCTTTTATTATTATATTGTTTCCTCTTTAAATACTATTGCTGTCTCCTTCATGTGTGGCATTATATATTAACACATATGTGTATACTGTATTGTGGGTGTGGGGGATGTAGCAGACGTAACCGCAATAATGTTATCATTTTCCAGCTGCATCATACGAGTATTTAATAATTCATGTATCGGCTTTTTCTGTTATCATCCCTCGTCTGTCAGGATTGCAATAGAAATATTACAGATTACTGGCAATGACATGGTTAAAGGGCTGGTGGACAAGCAGCTTGTAAAGTCTGGACTGTCACATAAGCCTGATGTCACAGAGTTAGGGTGGCACTGTAGGGTGTCATGGGGTGACAGATGTCTACAATATTATGGGTCATTCTGCATAATGTTTATATAGAAATATCCAGCTTTGTACTGTAGGAGAAGACCAGGGAAATTCGACATTTCTGACTTTTCAGTGGCGTTTAGGTTCCGTTCCGCCATTCACCTATTGCCAACGACAGGCACAACGGTGTAGTAGGCTACACTATTCTACCCCTATATGTCAATGGGATCCATCAGGATTAGTTAATAGTTTAATCTCTCATTTCCCTAATGGATCCTTTAAAAAATGGAAACCATGGCGTCATTGTGAATGGAGCTTTATTTTTGTATTTTTTTTAAAAATTATTATTATTATGATCCCTAATGAACATGCTCTGCGAGCTTGCCCGGCTGTGAGTGAACAGGTTTGGTCAGCTGCCTAGCAACCAGTGAGGATGACCACACTGGAGATGCTTGTGGCTATGCAGATCAGCGTGGTCACCTTCTATACCACTGATATATACTGGGTATAATTAGCAAGTTAATATCCAGAATATATACTATATATCTGTACTACAATGCAGGAAAAAAAATATCTGTTTCTAAATGGAAACCACCAACAAGCAGGCTAGCTAACAGATCAATTATCCCTTGTGTGATTACCAGGACATCCTGCCTCATTAACACATGAACATCCAATTAATATATGAATCACTAATACAAGGAATTCAGAGGATTACCCCATTATGTACTCAAAACACCCAAAGCAGCCTGGTCAACCTGCCACGTTAGAGGGTAAATGTGGATCTTGTTCCACTAGAGGGCCACACATCATGTTCTGACTGGGTGGGAAATGGGGTTGGCACATATTACATATATACTAGTATATAAACTGTAGTTGACCATATTTGTTAAAAAACAGCCTGTCTGTTCTATATCAAGTACTCAGTGTAGGGGAGCGCTCTGGTCTGATCATTAACTTGGGAAAGGCACTGCCTAGTCCCCTGATGCCTTGTGCTGTGGCTCTGGCTACACAGCACACATAGGGTAAGGACACGCACAGCGTCAACACTGGATTTTCCACAACAGATTTCAGTTTGGAAAATCCACATTGCACAGTGGATAAGATGTCAACACACTGCGGAAAAAAATCAACCGAGAAACCGTTCATAAATTGACCTGCTCCTTTGTTGCAGGTTTTCCTCATTGAATGGAGAGGTTATACCCGCAACAAATAGCAAATATTGTGATTTTTGTGTTGGAAAAGCTGCGATTCTGCCGCAAAAATCACAAATCAGAAGAAAAACTATTTTTTTGTTTAAAATGAATAAAAGAACATAATAATATGGCGTTGCCATAGTGACGTCTTTCCCCGTTCTCCGTCCAGGCCGGCCTCCTGGAATGAAGTTTCATCCCATGTGACCGGCCAATCACAGACTGCAGTGGTCACATGGACTGCAGCGTCATCCCAGGAAGCCGGCCTGGACGGAGAACAAAGGGACACATCGCTACAACAACTCCCGGTAGTAAGTATTAACCTTTTATTTTTCCTAGCACTGTTTCGGCAGCGGAGATTTTTGCCAAAAATTAGTCAACTCTACGCTCAGGTTAATAGTAAACCCCAAAAATATCCACAGGACAAAAAATGTAATCAGAATAAAGCTTTATTGTATAAAAATATAATCAAAGACAAATGTAAAAACTCTGAAAAGGAAAAGGAGAACCCACATTAATGGCGGTAAGAGGTAAGTACATTGTCCATTGCAAGAATGGTAAACGGACATAAAACATGTGCCACAGGAGCAAATAATGAATAGTAGATTGCTGGCTGCATATAAAGAGCTGACAGGAGGTAAATAGAAACCAGAAGTCCAGCTAACAAACGGGCAGAAATAAACTATCATTTGCAAGGAATATACCAACCGCACACAAACCACCAGCCCCAACGCACGTTTCGCTCCTCGCTTCGTCCTAGGGTCAGGCTCAAGCTAATAGAAAAACGTCCTAAACAGGGGGACCCCTCTCGTCCTCTATTAACTTAGGGTATTTTAAAATTAGGTTTCTAGAGCAGACAACCAACCCCAGTGCTACAGTCTTGTATGAAATGCTATCTAGTTATTGCTGCATACCCCGAATGGGCAAATTACTCTTGATTTTAGTAGCCAGATAGTCTACTCCAATTAAAAGAAGCACTTTTTTTCCGTTCCCGTTTGCAAATGTAATGTAGTGTCATGTGGAAATGTATACCGACTTACCTGGTGCTGTATTTCATGCGCCGCCACTCTGTTTCGGCCCGCCGTGGAGGTCCATTTTCACTCCCTGTATCCTAGAGCGTCTGCTGTAGGGACCAGAAGTCAGACTCTAAATTCAAGTCTATGAGAGCCTTGATGTGAGTCTCATGGACTTGCCTTGAAAGACTGACATTCGTTTTTCACAGGAGACTTTGCAGGATTTGGGTTGTAAGAGTCCGGCACGGAGTGGCGGATTGTGAAATACAGCACCAGGTAAGTTATACCTGCACCCATGCATACATGCACCATACACTTGTCCACATTACACTACATTACATTTGCAAAAGGGGGGGGGGGCGAGAGAAACTTCTTTAAATCAATGTGTTGACCATGACATGGCAGGTCCTAAAGGCCATTTTCACATGTTCATGGCTGTGTCAGGATATAGGTGTGGGTTCCATGTCTAAATCCTGACGGAATCCGCTCACATTCCGCTGGCAATGACACTCAGGAATGGTTCCACGCGGAATAATGAACAAGCGGTGGTTTTTCATTCTGTAGCATGTTCATTATTGTTGCGGATTCCACACTGAAAAGCGGTGGATTAGCTCCATTGAATTACAATAGGGCTAAACTGCATGTGGATCTGCTGGCCAATCCTCAGCAGAAATCATAGTGTCAGCGGTGTGGGCTGAGAATGGATTTTCTGAAAAAGGGCTCATTCACACGAACGTGAATCTCATGCGTGTGCCGCCGTTAAAAGAACGGCCGTCACACAGACCCTTGTATTTCAATGGGGCCGTTCACACGACCGTTGTTTCAGCGGAGCGTGTGAACGGCCCGTTGAAAATAGGACATGTCCTATTTTACTGCGTGTCACGCATCCCTCCTTAGACTCTAGTCTGTGGAGAATCTGTGACAGTGACAACGCATCCCGCATGCGTCCACCCCGGACATGAAAAACTGCAATTTTTCACGTCCAAGGTGGGCTACGTGTGAGAGACGCTCTTTGTAGCTGGTCTACAATGGCTTATATATGAAAATCCTTAACGGAGATCCCCTCCCCCCTTATAACTTTGAATTCTCTATTAGGTTATTTGAAAATTAACTTTCTAGTCCTTTTTCGTTTATCACAGAGATCATTCACCTCAATGTCCTCTGTGTGCTGGAGCTTAAAATACACTTGTCACCTTGAATCTATGTTCCAAGTAAAATAACAGGGTCATAAAACGTAATGTAGAAGAGGATGTTGAAAGAACAGGGTCTTATACCTAAATAGATATATCCAGGATTCTTAAAAAGACTTTAGACAGTTGTGTTTCTCTATCTTGCATAACTTGGGTCTGTACCAAAGCCAGAATGAGTGTTTTTTCCCCCTCAAAATAGCTCTCCTCCAAAGAGAAGAAAGCTGTGTCTCTGTTACGCCTATAGGTGGCAACTCTGTAAGTCAATGTCCATCCCTTTAAAGATGGCTCGGATTATCAGCCAAACCAGAGGCAACTCTCTGTGGGTTAAGTTGAATAAAGTGAGAAAATTCTAGCCAGGGAGATGTGCAGCTGAGAAAATTCAAACTGTATGGGGACGAACGATCGTATTATTGATCGTTCATCGCTAACAAATGCCGATCGACATGTCACTATTCTCGATTGGCGCTCGTTACTGGGCAGGGATCTGTCTACTTAATAGGGCCCTTAGGAACATCAAACTAACAGCCACAATGAGCTTCTATTATATATCCAAGTAAATGAAAGATCACGGAGAGATCCTAAATGACCATTTATTATCTGGCCACCTTAGGGATATTTTGAAAGAATGGAATTCCATACTGTTGTAGGCTGAAGATTTGGAAATCCCTGAAAACTTGTTTTGCAGAGTCTGTTTGACGTCTGGATTATTGCCCGAGAGCCATCTGCCCTGGTGGTTTGAAAGGCTTAACAGAACATCTGATAAATTATTTAACAACTTCAACTCTACCTACTCCAATTTTTTTTAATTTTTCTTTCTGGAAGACATGTCACCGTTGATGTATTACAGAGCGGTATCATCTCAGAGTGGAATAAAGAACAGGTTACAACTCAATTCATAGAAAAATTTAGTTCTAGAATGAATTCGGTTGCCGATAGTGAGTATCTGGGGGTACAGAGAACAGCATTGGGGATGTCCTAGTGACTGCGGTAGGACGTAATAACATGGTTTTATTTTTCTTGCTTTAGTTAGAAACTGTAAATACGTACATAACATAATTTATCGAACGTGGCAGACAATTTAGGGCTTAAAGGGGTTGTCTTACCAGGATAACCCATGTCCATATACCCTTTTAAGACATATGGGTCAAATAGAGGGTTGTCCATTAATCGTGATGTCTCAACACGACAAGACTTTTTTTTGGAGGGTGTAAATAAATTAGTTTTCAATTCATAATGGTTTTTATTTTGGAGTAAATGCAGTAGTAGTCACAGCCGCCCTACACCCGCTTCAGTAGTAATTGCATTAGCCCTACCCCCGCTTAAGTAGTAGACACAGTATTCCTTATGACCTTCGGTAGTAATCACAACAACCCAAACCCCCACTTTAGAAGAAGTCACAGCAGCCCTCACTCCTCCTTCAATAGTAGTCACAGCAGCCGTAACACCCACTTTAGCAGGGGCGCCATTAGCCACGAAACATGTTGGAGAGGCTGTTTTGTATTACCTCCGATCAGTATATGTAACTAGATGGACTGCGGTTATCCAGGAAAAATACAAGTTCGAGTGGCAACAGTGGCGTATATTGGTGAAGAGGACTTTTTATTTGGCAACATAAACCAGTTACAATGTTGCCAATATGTTTATAATAGGCTAGAATGACAAACATTTATCTAAGATGTAGCAATTTAACTAGGAACACAGAATGTCTACATAGTTGACCATATACTTTACAGAAATACTGGGATTTTAAACGTATGTGATAATAATTCCTGTGTGTATATACACTGAATGGCCACTTTATTAGGGGCACCCATCTAGTAGCACGCAGGATCTTCTTTTGGCCTTCAGAACGGCATAAATTTGTTGTGGCATAGATTCCACCAGGGGTTGAAATAGTTCTTCAGGAATATTGGTATATGCAGACAGGATATCTTTTCGCAGTTGCGGCTATAGCGTCCTTCTGACATAGAGTAAACAGCTGCAATGAAGGGATCAACTTGGACGGCCACAATGCGTAAGCACAACTGTCTGAATGTACATCCACAGGTATCGGAGGACCTAGGGTGTGCCAAGAAAATATTCCCCCGCACCATCACTCCGCCGGCCTGAACCTTTGACACTTGATAGGAAGGTTTCATCTAATCCTGCTGCTTGCAACAAATTCTGACCCTCCCATCAGCATGGAGCAACAAAAATCTGGATTCATCTAACCAGGCAATATTTTTCCACTGCTCAATGATACTCTTTAGCCCACTGGAGTCTTGCCTTTCTGTTTCCCTAAGGCTATGTTCACACACAGTTTTTTGCAGGCGGAATTTCTGCCTCAAAATTCCGTTTGGAAGTTTGAGGCAGATTTTCCTCTCCCTGCACACCGATTTTCGCTGCGTTTTTAACAGCGTTTTTCGCCCACAGCCATTGAGCATTTTCGGGACCGTTTTTGACGAGTTTTCCGGCGCGGTTTCCTCGTCAAAAAACTCGTCAAAAAAGTCTGTGTGAACATAGCCTTAGACAGCAATGGTTCTCGAAGTGGTCGTCTGTTGTTATAGTCCATCTGTGCTAAGGAACAAGGAGTTGTCCATTCAGACATGTTAGGTGGAGCATCAGCATTGCATTTGGCTGCAATCTGCTTGACTATGCACCGCCTGTTCATCAGAATGATTCTTGACATCCTCCTTAGACCCCTTTCATCGACAAGTTGTTGACGTCCACAGGATCCCCTTTTTCTGGATGTTTTTCCTCGATCACATCCTTCACGGTATACTCTCAACACCGTTGCGTGAGAAAACCCCACACGGTTGTCAGTTTTTGAAATACTGGCCCAGCTAGTCTAGCACTGATGACCATGCTTTGTTCGAAATCGATCAGATCGATTTTCTCATTCTAATGTGGATTCACACTGAAAACTTGCTACCTTGATTTTATACTTCACTCCCGGGTCATGTGTCTGATTTCCATACTGGGAAGCTCCAATCGTGAAACGGCACATATCTAATAAAGTGGCCAATCAGTGTATATATTAATATTAGCAAAATAAAAGTTATAGGAAGCAGAAGAGGTTGTTTTGTTGCCTATGGCAAATATTAAATATTTAAAAAGCCCTGACCCTCCCCCCTTTAGTAGTAGTCACAGCTAATTCCCTCACTTTCTTATCAATTAGTTACAGAATATATCCCATCACCCCATGTACTCCCCTTCAGCCAGTTCCAGCGACGTGCCCTCTGCTGGCAGAAAGCTCCATATAACCATTGCAAAGTGCTGTTTGTATGTTGCTGCATCGGTCTCTGAAACAGAGACTAATGCAGGAGGAGCACACAATTCATTGTATGATCAGAGCTGAGTGCTCCCGCTGCCCTGCTGGAGCGGACTATGATCACTTTTCCAGGTAGAGCTAGAAGGGCTCTATCTCTTGGTTTTCTCCAGCTCTGTATTATGTACCGCTATAGTTCTAATTCTCTAATGTAAATGGTACCAGCTTTTACATGGGCATCTAATGATATAGCCAATAGATGTACTCTGTTCTGTAGCATTTTAGGGTATGTTCACACGCAGAGTCAAAAACGTCTCAAAATAAGGAGCTGTTTTCAGGAGAAAACAGCTCCTGAATTTCAGACGTAATTGCTCGTACTCGCGTTTTGCGGGGCGTTCATTACGGACGTAATTTGGAGCTGTTCTTCATTGGATTCAATGAAAAACGGCTCCAATTACGTCCCAAGAAGTGTCCTGCCCTTCTTTGACGAGGCTGTTATTTTACGCGCCGTCTTTTGACAGCGACGTGTAAAATTACAGGTCGTCGGCACAGTACATTGGCAAACCCATTGAAATGAATGGGCAGATGTTTGCCGACGTATTTGAGCCGTGTTTTCAGGCGTAATTCGAGGCGTAAAACGCCTCGTTTACGCCTGAAAATAGGTCGTGTGAACCCGGCCTAAGGGTTGACCATGGACAAAAAAAAATGGTGCTGGATGATATGGCCCCACCCACATATCTCTCATCCTCATTCAAGTGTACCCATTTTATAGGAACGACCAGGCCACGTGGCATGTAAATAGGATGCTTCTTGGCTATGGTGAGGGATCGGGGTACTATTAGAGACACTAATTGTAATATAAGTATATTAGGATTTTTATATATATATATATATATATATATATATATATATATATATATATATATATATATATATATATATATATATATATATATATATATATAAAATCATTATTGATCGGAACGACTGGCCAAGCTGAAGAGCCACGCCTGGTGGACCACTATACAAAAATAATCATTCACTACCTTTAGGAGGAGTCGTTTACAATCGCCATGATTATTGTATCTGAAGTCAAATCTGCAAATGTAAAGCCAGCCTGACACGCACCATGCTTTATTTTAGTATCTGCCATGCTTAGTTTTGTTTAATAAAAGCAGATTCAGCTAAATGGAAATCTTACACCCGTGTTTTAACGTTTAGGGAAGTAGACTAAGCACAAAGGCGTCATCTGTGGGATCGAGTCTTATGGCACCACAATTATACAAACAGCCTTCGCAAACTTATTTTTATGGCTGACCCCGTGCTCTGTTTAAAAGTAATGTAGGATAAACCTATATTTATGTGGTTCCGTGAGTGTGGATTTATATCGGCTGTCAACATTTCTGTAATTTCATTGGAGCAACCTTAAAATATAAATTAAAGACACACCAACACGAAAAAAAATGTAAATCCCTTTTTATAAAACAAAGGAAATTATAAAGTCTGCAATGTTTTTTTAAAAATCAAGCTATTAGTACAAAACATTTGGCAGTAAAGAGCGCTTACAGAGGACGCAATTGTAAATGGGCACAAGAAATTCTAATCTACTGCTAAAAAAAAACAAAGTTTGAGGTGTCAAAGTGTAAAGGAGCTCTATTTTTATTTAAAAGGGTGAAACTCCGCACCACTGTTCAGAAAAGAAGTATACCATTTAATATATGCATATGCAGGTCGCATTCCCAACTGTGTCTTTAAGTGGTGATATCTCCGGTTGTTTCACAGCTAGAACTGCGATCCTGGTGCCATATAAAAGATTAGAATCTGGGTTCTAGGTGGTCCACAGCCCAAGATATGGCTATTTTAAGGGGTCCCCTTCCCTCCAGCCTCAGTTTCTCACACAGTGTGTGAAGCAGCTTCATGCTGATTGGACAGCGTCAGAGGCTGTGAGGTAGCTCCACCTCAGGAGCATCGCTGGCGTTGACGCCCTCTTTTCTAGTATCGCCTCATTTGCATATTTAGAAAAAAAGGTCATAACTTTAAAATAATAAACCTTTTGGGACACAATTTTCACTAGCATTATCAGTGTGACAGCGTGAGTTTGAACATGTTATTTGTCCAATAACCTATTAAGAAATCATAAAAGGGATTGTCCACTACAGGACAACTGATGACCTATCCATCGAATAGGTCATCAGTAACTAATCGGTGCGGCACCCGGACCCCGCACCGATCAGCTGCTACAGTTGCCTGGGGGCACTGGATGTCATTGCACAGTATGCAATGTACGGAGCTGGAAGCAGTTGGCTCCGTACATTGCATAGCGGCCGAACTGTAGCTTTGCTCCTATTCACTTGAATAGGAGCAGAGCTGCAGTACTGCAGCTTGGCCGCTATTCCGGTGGATAGGTCATCAGTTGTCCGGTAGTGGACAACCCCTTTAAATGTTTAATAGCCATTATTAACAAGGGAGTGGGGGCGGGGCGTGGATGCAATTTTTTGGAGATTCTGCTATTGGGCCCTGTGTACTTAAAAACACCCCTGCAATGGTCCCCATTGTCCAGGAATGGGGAATTGGTCTAGCCAGTCTGCCCAGGCAGGGTGCCATAACCACTGCTATTGCAGTGGTTATGGCAAATCCTTAGATAAGACAGAATGCATGTGCTGACAGTTGGGGTGGCTGTTTAGTAAGCACTTCAGTATTAGGCACACGTAGCGGATTTGTTGCAGATTTTCCGTTTGGTTTTGCGGGTGCTGCGCATGCTCATTCTTTTCTGAATGTTCACTGCAGATTTCACCCTTTCAATACAAAGGGGTGAATACCATAGCAAAATTTGGTACGTGTGTGGGTGCCCTTAAAACAGTTGTAAGAGGTTATAAATAAAGGGTCTGCTTTTTTCCAGAAACAGCCCCCTCTTGTTCATGTGCTGTCTTTGGCATTGCAGTTTAGCCCCATTCAAGTGGATACCAGTACCAGGAATAGCCCATGGGCAAGAGTGGCACTGTTTCTAGAAAAAAAAAAGTAAACCCTTTTTTTTTTAAATCTAATGCAACACTTCATCTTCACATTTTTTATGAATGGTTAATATTCTGTATAAATCGTTCACATTTGCATTGAAAACCCACGTCAGGGTTTCCACCGTTTTTGACAGTAAGAATAGCTCAGTCTGCAGTGCTTTTCTTGCCGTCAAAATGGATGCAGCATATGTCATGATTCCGTTCTAAACAGAAGCCATGCCACTAGCGTGAATGAATCCTAAAACAAAGTGAACACGTATCAGCGGCATTTTGCATCTGGTTTTTATTTTTGACAGACTGTTTACATACCATGCTTTTTATTCTTTTGTAGGATATTACTTGGCAAGATGAACATTCTGCACCATTTTCCTGGGAAACTAGAGTAAGTGTTGACTTTCTTTGCATAGAGAGCTTAGATATTTTTGACACGTGTGAGATACAAATGTCCATATAATGTACTTACTTTCCATAAAGATAAAATAAGATGACCTTGTAGCTGAGGATCTGATGGACATTTCTATCAATATGATCTTCGCATCTGGTGGCAACAAAACTCATCATTCTTGCCTAGCCATGGCTCTTGCAGCAATGCCTTATGTTCACGTCCTCTACCGCTGGGACCCCCACCAGTCGCGAGAACGGGGGTCCTGAACCCCTTGTTCCTAGTCACTGCTCGACCACAGTGAGGAAGACATTGAACGGAGCGGTGGTTGAGCATATAGGCAGACCTGGTGTGAACAGAGCCTTAGCTGAAACTCTTCTTATCTGGGTAAACAATTGCATTTCTGTTGCTTCGACATTAGAGCAGATATGAGAATCTGGTCTAACCAGTGACTAGAGCACGATAGAAACTTTATCAAGTTCACGATTTTTATTTTCCTTTGTCTTAGCGCTTTCATATTTCTCCCTGCTGGTGACATGTAAATTGGAGTTTTATTCAGTCATCAGCGTAGGAATACTCGGCCTCCCACTGTCAGAATGCGAATAAAGTTATAACGGAATGGTTTACACCCTGTCTAAGGGCTGAAAGTAGCACTAGCCAAAAAAAAACATACAAAAAATTAAATCTATCCCAGCACTTCTTCCCTTTATCTCCTCTTCTCTGATACCATTTGTCTCATATTACAATTAAAACAGAAATATATAAATAAATCTTTGTGTATCCCAGTAGCTCAGCCATGTCCTTACCTGAAAATGGAACAGATCAGCAGGAAATTAACCCCTGTGTTCTCTGTAAGGGTATGTGCACACGCTCACTAAAAAATTTCTGAAAATACAGAGCTGTTTTCAAGGGAAAACCGCTCCTGATTTTCAGCCGTTTTTTACAGCGATTTTTCTACAGAGTCAATGAAAAACGGCTCCAAAAGTGGCTCAAGAAATGACATGCACTTCTTTGTCCCGTCGGAACAGAACGCCGTTGTTCCCATTATAATCAATGGGCAGATGTTTGGCGGCGTTCTGCTTCCGATTTTTCGGACGCTTACGGGCTGAAAAACGACCGAAGATAAGCCGTGTGAACATACCCTAAGAGCTCTACAAGGCTGTGTTTCAGGAACATGATTTGTTTTAGCCATTGTTGGGTATGGGCCTTGGAAAGTCATTAATGCAAATGACCGATCTGCTTCCAATCAATTGAAGCCCAGATCAAGGCAGAGATTGATTGACGATTTGTTGTTTTAACCCCTTCCCTTCACAGCTATTTTTTTGATTTCCATTTTAATTTTTTCCTCCTCACCTTCCAAAAGCCATAACTTTTTTTTTTTCCATCGATATAGCCATATGAGGGCTTGCTTTTTGCGGGGCGAGTTGTAGTTTTTCACCACACTATTTATTGTACAATATAGTGTATTGGGAAACTGGAAAACAATTCTCTGTGGGATTAAATAATGGTATATAGTAATACTTCAGACTTTAACGGATGCGGGGATACTAATTGTGTTGTTTTTTTTTATTATTATTTAAGAGGAAAAATGGGAAAAGCTTTTTTTTTTAACTAATAATTTCTTGTTTGTTTTTTTTTTTTTACACATTTAGTTACACATCTTTTTTACATATTAGCCCCCATAGGGGACTTGAAGCCGCGATCGCTGGTACAACACATTGCAATAATGTATTGCAGTATATTGTCATATTGTAATGACAGGGTAGGGAGGTAGGGAGACAGGCAGGTGAGCCCTAATCTACCCGCCACTCAGTCCCTGCCTACTTGCAACGACCCGTCCTAAGCGACGGGGTACAACTGGGCGACGGTCCCTACGCTCAGTAAGTGCAAGACAGATAAACAGACAAGGGTACAAAGAAGCTAGGGAAACGGGGCAGCTGCCCACGGGGACACCGTGAGCAACAAGAATAGTGAATGAGCCGAATCAAACCAGGAGAGAATGAGGTACAAAACGCTGAGCAGGAGAGTGATCAGAAAGCCAAGGTCAATAACAAGCAGAGGATGAGTAGTACAAGCAGCAGCAGCAAGCCAGGAAACAAGCATAGAAGAATCACAGGCAAAGGAGGAACAGGAAAGGCAGGTATAAATAGACAGTGGGCGGGAGCTAGCTCCGTCTGGCCGGGCTGTGATAGGCTCTCCCACTCCTAAGCCTGCCATCCTGAGTGGTGGAAGATGGAGTCAGTCTCACAGACATAGGAGCAGGTGCAGACTGATTGCCCACGGGCGTCGACACAGAAGCTGTGTCTGGCAAATCCTTTACAGTACCCCCCCTTTTATGAGGGGCCACCGGACACTTTCTAGGTGGACCTGGTTTATTGGGGAAACGAAGGTGGAACCTCCTGAGCAATACCCCAGCGTGAACATCCCGGGCGGGTACCTGTAATGGCAGGAAGGAGGTGAAGGGAACAAGTGAGCCCTAATCTACCCACCGCCCTGTCCCTGCCTACTTGCAACGACCCGCCCTAGGCGACGGGGTACAACTTGGCGGCGGTCCCTACGCTGTCTAAGTGCAAGGGAGTACAAACAGGGAACATGCAAGGGAATACAGTAGCCCACGGAACGCCGCGAGGAAACGGAGCGGTGAATGAGCCAGTCAGGATCAGGAAGTAGTGGAGTATACAAACGGGAGCACGGAGCAGAAGCAAGCCAGGGGCAAAGCAACGCAGGATAAACGGAACTGAAGCAAGGCAGAAGCACGGCAGAAGCAGGCTGGAGCAAGGCAGCAGTGGGGCCAGGAATCCAAGAAGAATAACAAGCAAGGAGGAAGAGAAAACGGCAGGTATAAATGGACAGGGGGCGGAGCTAACTCTGACTGACCAGGCCGCGATAGGCTCTCCCACTCCTGAGCCTGCCACCCTGATTGGTGGGAGCAGGTGTCAGTCTCAGAGGTCTGGCCTCAGGTGTCGACTGATTAATCCTGGGAGTATACCCAGACGTAGTGCCTGGCAGATCCTTTACAGTACCCAAGTCCTCTCCTCAGGCCCGTATCCTCTCCAATGGACCAGGTACTGGAGGGAGCCTTGGACCATTCTGCTGTCCACAATCTTGGCCACCTCGAATTCTACCCCCTCAGGGGTGAGAACAGGGACCGGAGGTTTCCTCGAGGGAGCCAAGTACGGGGAGCAGCGTTTAAGGAGGGAGGCATGAAAGACGTCGTGCACTCGAAAAGACGGGGGCAACTCCAATCGGAAGGAGACAGGGTTAAGGACTTCAATGACCTTGTACGGCCCTATAAACCGGGGAGCAAACTTCTTGGACGGGACTTTAAGGCGCAAATTTTTTGAAGATAGCCACACCAGATCCCCGACCACAAACAAGGGGTTAGCAGAACGTCTTCTATCTGCCTGGGTCTATTGTATGCTCTGGGACGCCTCTAGGTTCTTCTGAACCTGGGCCTAGACTGTGCACAGTTCCTGATGAACGACATCTACCTCGGGATTGTTGGAACTACCAGGTGAAACGGAGGAGAACCGTGGATTAAACCCAAAATTACAGAAAAAAGGGGAGACCCCTGACGAATTACTAACCCGGTTATTAAGGGATAATTCGGCGAGGGGAATGAATGAGACCCAATCATGTTGACAGTCAGAGATAAAACACCTTAAATATTGTTCTAGAGACTGATTAGTCCTCTCCGTTTGGCCATTAGTTTCAGGATGGAAAGCCGAGGAGAAGGACAGATCAATCTCCAACTTTTTACAGAAGGCTCTCCAAAACAATGAAACAAATTGTACCCCTCTGTCAGAAACAATATTGACAGGAACCCCATGGAGGCGCAGGATGTGTTTGACAAACAAGGTAGCTAACGTCTTAGCTTTGGGTATTTTCTTGAGGGGCACAAAGTGGCACATCTTACTGAAGCGGTCTACTACAACCCACACCACCGACTTGCCTTGAGATGGAGGCAAATCGGAGATAAAATCCATGGGGATATGGGTCCAAGGTCTCTGGGGAATGGACAAGGAACATAGTAAGCCCACTGGTCGGGACCTGGGAGTCTTGGACCTAGCACAAACCTCACAAGCGGCGACGTAGGCCTTAACGTCTTTAAGCAACCCAGGCCACCAGTAGTTTCTGGCAATGAGGTGCTTGGTACCCAGGATGCCTGGATGGCCAGATAGTGCAGAGTCATGATTTTCCCTAAGTACCCTTAGCCGGAGTTGCAGGGGAACAAACAGCTTGTTCTCAGGAAGGTTCCCGGGAGCTGAACCTTGATCAGCCGCAATTTCGGAGACTAAATCAGAATCAATAGAGGAAATGATTATACCTGGAGGCAAAATACAAGCAGGATCTTCCTCCGAAAGAGGGCTGGCCATGAAGCTGGTAAAAAAAAACGCCCATCGAGCTTGTCTCGGGTTTAGCCTCCGGGCAGATTCTAAGAAAACCAGATTCTTGTGGTCGGTAAGGACCGTTACCTGGTGCCTAGCCCCCTCCAGGAAGTTGCGCCACTCTTCAAATGCCAATTTAATGGCTAAGAGTTCGCGGTTGCCAATATCATAGTTACTCTCAGTGGGCGAAAACTTCCTGGAGAAGTAGGCACAGGGACGGAGATGGGTGAGGGACCTGGTACCCTGGGACAAGACAGCACCCACTCCCACTCCCACCTCGGAGGCGTCAACCTCCACGATGAATGGCTCCATTTGGTTGGGCTGAACCAGCACTGGGGCCGAGATAAAGCACTTCTTAAGGACCTCAAAAGCCTGGACAGCCTCAGGAGGCCAGTGGAGGAGATCATCACCTTTGCGAGTGAGATCCGTAAGAGGCTTAGCGATGACCGAGAAGTTAGCAATAAATGTCCTGTAATAATTAGCGAATCCCAGGAAGCACTGTAACGCCTTCAGGGAGGCAGGTTGGACCCATTCCGCCACAGCCTGGACCTTGGCGGGGTCCATGCGGAATTCATGAGGAGTGAGGATTTGACCCAAAAATGGTATCTCTTGCACCCCAAACACACATTTTTCGATCTTAGCAAACAGTTTGTTTTCCCGAAGGACCTGGAGCACCTTCCTGACATGCTCAATGTGGGAGGACCAGTCCTTGGAAAACACAAGTATGTCATCAAGGTACACTACAAGAAATACCCCCAGGTAGTCTCTTAAAATCTCATTTATGAAATTCTGGAAGACCGCGGGAGCATTACACAACCCAAAGGGCATGACGAGGTATTCGAAATGACCTTCGGGCGTGTTAAACTCAGTCTTCCACTCATCCCCCTCTTTGATGCGGATAAGGTTATAAGCCCCCCGTAGATCAAACTTAGAGAACCATTGGGCCCCCTGAACCTGATTGAAGAGATCAGGAATCAAAGGAAGGGGGTACTGGTTCCTTACAGTGACCTTATTCAAGTTTCGGTAGTCGATGCACGGCCGAAGACCACCATCCTTCTTCCCTACGAAGAAGAAGCCAGTACCTACCGGAGAAGTAGAGGGGCGAATGTAACCCTTGGCCAGGCATTCCTGGATATACTCTCTCATGGCTTCACGTTCGGGACAAGAGAGATTGAATATCCTACCCTTAGGGAGCTTAGCTCCTGGTACCAAATCGATTGCGCAATCGTACTCTCTATGAGGAGGTAACACTTCGGAGGCCTCTTTAGAGAAAACATCAGCGAAGTCCAGAACAAACTCAGGTAGAGTGTTCACCTCCTCAGGGAGAGAAATAGAATTAACAGAAAAACATGACGTCATGCATTCATTACCCCATTTGGTAAGATCCCCAGTATTCCAGTTAAACGTGGGATTATGCAACTGCAACCAGGGAAGGCCTAAAACCAAATCGGACGATAATCCCTGCATCACCAGTACAGAGCACTGCTCCAAATGCATGGAGCCAACACGGAGTTCAAAAACAGGGGTATGCTGTGTAAAATAACCATTAGCAAGAGGAGTGGAGTAGATACCCACTACCGGGACAGGTTTAGGCAAATCAATCAATGGCATAGCTAGAGACATAGCAAATTTCACAGACATAATATTAGCAGAAGACCCTGAATCCACGAAGGCACTGCCGGTAGCAGACCTACCACCAAAAGAGACCTGAAAGGGAAGCAAGATTTTATTAGGTTTCATCTTTACGGGAAATACCTGTACGCCCAAGTGACCTCCCCGATGATCAGTTAGGCGCGGAAGTTTTCCGGCTGCTTATTCTTACGCCTAGGACAATTGTTCACTTGATGCTTGTCATCCCCACAGTAGAAGCAGAGACCATTCTTCCTGCGGAACTCTGTACGTTGTTGGGGGGACACGGAGGCCCCGAGTTGCATAGGTACATCCGAGTCTTCCGTGGAAGAACGAAGCAATGGAACCTCGGGAGGCATCATGGGGGAGTCAGAGGAGAAGGCACAAAAACGTTCAAGTCGTCGTTCCCTGAGACGTCGGTCAAGTCGTACCGCTAAAGCCATAACCTGATCTAGGGAGTCAGCAGAGGGATAGCTAACTAGCAGGTCTTTCAGGGCGTTCGACAGACCCAATCTAAACTGGCACCTCAAGGCAGGGTCATTCCACCGAGAAGCTACACACCACTTCCTAAAGTCAGAACAATACTCCTCTACAGGTCTCTTACCCTGACGTAAGGTCACCAGCTGACTCTCGGCAAAGGCAGTCTTGTCAGTCTCGTCATTAATGAGCCCGAGAGCAGAAAAGAAAAGATCAACGGAGGAAAGTTCAGGGGCGTCAGGAGCCAAGGAGAAGGCCCATTCTTGGGGCCCGTCCTGGAGCCGGGACATAATTATACCAACCCGCTGGCTCTCAGAACCTGAGGAGTGGGGCTTTAAGCGAAAATAGAGCCTACAACTCTCCCGAAAGGAGAAAAAAGTCTTCCGGTCCCCTGAGAACCGGTCAGGCAACTTGAGGTGGGGTTCAAGAGGTGAGGTGGGGGGCACTACCAGGGAAGCATCACGCAGGTTGTCCCTCTGAGCCAGGGCCTGGACCTGTAGGGAGAGGCCCTGCATCTGCTGATCCAGGGTCTCAAGGGGGTCCATAGATGTGTCAGGGACCAAGGTAGACTAGGTATATGGGCCTGTGATTATGTAATGACAGGGTAGGGAGACAGACAGGTGAGCTCTAATCTACCCGCCACTCAGTCCCTGCCTACTTGCAACGACTCGTCCTAAGCGACGGGGTACAACTGGGCGACAGTCCCTACGCTCAGTAAGTGCAAGACAGATAAACAGACAAGGGTACAAAGAAGCTAGGGAAACGGGGCAGCTGCCCACGGGGACACCGTGAGCAACAAGAATAGTGAACGAGCCGAGTCAAACCAGGAGAGAACGAGGTACAAAACGCTGAGCAGGAGAGTGGTCAGAAAGCCAGGGTCAATAACAAGCAGAGGATGAGTAGTACAAGCAACAGCAGCAAGCCAGGAAACAAGCATAGAAGAATCACAGGCAAAGGAGGAACAGGAAAGGCAGGTATAAATAGACAGTGGGCGGGAGCTAGCTCCATCTGGCCGGGCTGTGTCTGGCAAATCCTTTACACATATAGCCAGAGGCAGGGCTTAACAAGAGATGAAGAAAGGCAGTCCTGGGGGCCTTCATTAGGCCCCTGGACTGCCATGACGACCATCGGCACCCCCCAATCGCTTTGCAGAGGGGCTGATGAGCTCCCCTCTTTCTAACGCATCAGAGGCTGTGATCGTGATTGATCGCAGCATTTAAGGGGATAAACGGGCAGGAACAGCAAGATAGATTTTATACACAGCTGACACCCGCTGCGTACGGAGGGGGCTCAGCCGCTGAGACCGCTCCAAGCATCACCTCCCACACCATGGCGTGCTTTTACATCATGGTGCGGAAACAGGTTAACATATGGCGTTGCCGTCCAAAACAATAACCTGAATTGTAATTCATTCATGAACAAAAAGTAATCCAGAAAAAAAGCTGTCTGAAATCACTAATGTATGGCCAGCTTTACTCACGTTTAGGAGTTGCAGTAATTTTTGCAAAAAACAAAAAATACAATTTTGCCAAAATCCCAGGAAAAACTGCAACATCCGTGACGTGTGAATATCACTACATATAAACAAGGCTGGAAAAATCCCTGTCACCAGGTCGCCATGGCAAATAGAAAATTGGCTCTTGGCAACCGGGCCTCCTGCATTTGGCTGCCAGGTGCTAAATTCATGGAGCTGGAAGTTGTCACTGACAGCATCTAACCCCATGTCTCCTGGCAGGAGTGGTCAAATGCGCAAATGCAATTCACAATGTTTTCTTTTATCAAGAGTTCAGTTGAATTCAACTGTGGATGTTTCCATCGGGAGAGGCTAATGTGTGCTTCACCCCCCACGTCGAACTTTCATGGCTAAGGCCTCAAGTCAATGAACTCTTTATTACAAGTAACTCCTCACTACAAGATACTAGAAAACTTCACAGATCCAATAACTATAACTTGGTATTCTATCTTTGCTTGGCCGGGCTCCACATGGACCTGGATCTTTTAAATTTCAGCTGGTTTCTCTGGTTCTTTTCTCCGTTAATGTTCAGGTACAAAGAGACAGAATCAGATTCCTTTCTCTGCTATATAAAATTCTCCAGACTGTCATACTAAGCAGCTTCCTCTGGTCACAAGAGGCCTTGCATGCCTGTGAAATAGTATACATTCCTACCAACTGCGTAACATGTAAAAATAGACTCCCGAGCTCTAAGCCTTCTAACTAGGAGAATAGGAATAATTTATTTTTTAGGCACTAATTTAGTTATATATCCCCGCCCCCACATCACTGGACCTATATGCCATTCTGGATAACCTGGGTAACACTAATCATTGTCACCCAGTCTTGCCAGATACAGCTGAATAGAATATTTAGTAAATGGCCAGAAGAGGACGTGTGAAGGATTTATAATTTTAAACATAGAACTTAGGCACAGTGTGCCCGCTGTGGCCAAATAAAGTCATGGAATGTCACATGGAATGTCACAGTAGATTAGGATCTGAAGCAGTAAGGCCCTGTTCACACAGATTTTTTTTGGGCACGTTTTTTGACGCGGAAACCGTTCTAAAAAAAACCTGCCGAAAACGCCTCCCATTGAGGCGGAGGGAGAAGTAGCGTCATGCCCTTTCTTCTGGCTTTTCCATCTCTGACCTCCCATTGACATCAATAGGAGGCAGAGAAAGCGGTTTTCGCTGCTTTTTTCCCCACACGCCGCTCAATGGCCGCAGCTGAAAAATGCAGAAAAGGTAGTGCAGGCAGGTCAAAATTTGCCTCAAACTTCATGACGGAATTTGGAGGCAGATTTTTCTGCCTGCAAAAAACTGTGTGTGTACATACCCTAAGTGTTCCAATATACTCAGTGTAACGGTAAGTTCACAGGTAGCGAAAGTTTGCACAGAACATGTGCATAAATTGACTTCTGGTGCGGATTGAGTTAATTGGGTTCAATGGGGAAGTCAAATTCTGCTACAAATGGCAATTTGTCCAGCAAAAAAAATGACTGTTCTCAGCAGCTTTCTGTTATGACGTTTCATCACAGACAATTTCAGGTGATGCAACGTCATCCCTAGGTGACCGGCTGTACACGAACCAGCCGGGGAGCAGGGACACGCAGCCATGGGAGCGTCAGGAGAGGTGAGTAAAGTATTTTCCTTTTTTTCCACTGCAGAAAATACGCCAGAATATACGTACCAAACTAAGCACAATTTAGTGCGTATATTACAGCGAATTCCCTGCGGTTTCTCTGTCGGATTTGCTGCAGAATTTTCAACAGCGTATACGACCCATATGAACTTACCCTAAAGTTTTTATATCGAAGGTAAATTTTAAAGCAAATTTGAACGATGTATTCTGCAGCCTGTGAACATACCCTTACCGCAGCGGGGTCAAACCTGTGGCTTTACAGCTGAGGCAAAACTACAACACAGAGCATGCTCTGACAGCCACAGGTTGGGGACCACAGCATTACAAGCATACTAACATTTTCTCCCAGTCTTCATCTCTCTGTACTGTTAGCCAGATGCTTAAATCTTTGCTTGATGCGCAGCTTTCAGAAGAGTGTTTTTTTTTAAAGTGCCTGCAGAAGACCACAGAAATAGCAGCCATTGTAAAATGGAACAGATCAACACAGCATGCACCTCCTGCAGTTAAGGTCCCATAAGGCCCCATTCACACGAGCGTGAATAACGTCCGTGTACTTCGCATGGAAATCGCGCGCATCACACAGACCCATTGATTTCAATGGGGCCGTTCACACATTCGTGAGTTTTCACGCAGCGAGAGTCCGCTGTTTGAAACTCACTGCATGTCCTATATTGGTGCGTTTTCACGCACCTATGCGCCCATTGAAGTCTTTGGGTGCGTGAAAACCACGCACTGCACACGGATGCACATCCATGTGCAATGCATGATTTGCGCATCTATTCAATTGAAAATATAAAAAAAAAGATGTGCTTTGCCAGTGTGTGAATGACGCATGCCACTCGCAAAGCACACTGATGCATAACGCAACACACACGGACCAGATTCACACGTGTTTTTCACGCGCCTGAATCTGAAACGCTCGTGTGAATGAGGCCTAACTTGTAGGACAACAGTGTTAACCCACTAGGGTTTTTCACTAAAGCATGCATAGTCCGTGTAGGGTCAGGGCAATATTTTTGTGATGGAGGTGGCTAAATATGGTGGTTTATAGTGGTTCATGGAGGAGGTTGCTTAATATGAAATCTTTTTGCATTACGCTCTTTATGTTTTTATTAGAAATGCTTTTACATAGCGAGCCCTGAGTGCACCGCACAAGATGTTGGTATGTGGAAGTTTATATATTCACATTCCAATCTGGTGTCTGTCATTTGTTTTGAAAATTCTTACTCTTTAGCAGACAATACCATTTTAACCTCTAATACCTCATCATAACATATGTTTCTGAGCATTTCTATTTTTGGCTTTTGGCACTTTGGCTGTGATCCATTGAATCTGAAAGGTTAGGCGCATCCTAAAGTCCATTTCTTAATCTCCGGGTCCAGCTTTTGGCAGATCCCCACAGTAAAAGCCTCATCCATATCTGATGGGCATTGTAGTTTCAGTGCTGGTATTTGGCACTTACCTGCCTGACTCACCCAGCACTGATTCCAGCCTTTCCTGAAGAGCCTAATTCCTAATTCCAATGCACTATTCCATGCCAAAAATTGAAAGATTTTCATGTGTTTGTTGGTTTTGGTTCTGTGAGTTTCACCAAAGAGTATAGCACTAGAGATACGAGTAGGGATTAATGAAACTGGCAGTTTTTGGTGTTGCATGCCTGTGACCAGCACTAGATAATGACAGAACATTACTGCACAGTTTACACAGCTTGGTTCTGGAGCAGTCGGTTCTGCATAGCTGGACACTTTCCATTCTCCAATCATATCTTGGGGATTTCTTCAGAATTTAGATATTTGTGGGGCCGAGCTTAGCACTTCACTTGCCAGGAATGGAATTGATCCTCTTTCTCCCACATCCTTTTTGCTCTGAGCGGCACATAGCATTTGATACCTGCACTTATACTCCTAAATCTACTTCCTCGCTTTGACTGACCCCTTTTGGACTGGTAGGGTATGTTCACACGCTTAGCAAAAAACGTCTGAAAATACAGAGCTGTTTTCAAGGGAAAACCGCTCCTGATTTTCAGACAGCTTTTGAGCAACTCGCGTTTTTTGCTGAGTTTTTTACGGCCGTTTTTGGAGCTGTTTTCAATACATTCTATGGAAAAATGGCTCCAAAAACGTCCCAAGAATTGTCCTGCACTTCTTTTGACGAGCCGTCATTTTACGCGCCGTATTTTGACAGCGACGCGTAAAATAAAGGCTCATGGGAACAGAACATCGTAAAACCCATTACAGGCAATCGGCAGATGTTTGCAGGCGTAATGGAGACGTTTTTTCAGGCGTAATTCGAGGCGTAAACTGCCTGAATTACGTATGAAAATAGGTTGTGTGAACATACCCTTACAGCTAAGATTGCCTACCTTGGGATGATACAGCAGTCATTCCGCCTCCCCTCGCGCAGCTGACCATCATCTCTCCACAACCATCCGAGGGCATCCAGCTGTCTCTAGGCTGCATCTGAACTGCAGAGTGCCTCTGGTGCCCGCCCGCATCCCCTATTGGGCTCTGTGACAAATATATTTTTCGGTCGGAGACTACCTGTAAGTTGGGGCCTACATCACTGCCCAGTACCTGGGGTCCATTCACAGTGCAGCAGCTTGTCCAGCACTTCCGGTACCTACCACATCAACTTGGCTCCATGACTCTACTCCCCATCTGCCGAGGGAACCCGGCACTTCTCCAGATTCAATGCCTCATATGTTGGAGCCGCTATCGATCAACCGCTGGACAGGCGGTTGTTGTTACCACCAAGAAGGCCTGACCTTGGGACCAGGCTACAATAAGAAACAGGTACTTTGCCACTTTGTTGTCCCCTTTCCAGGATTCCAGGAGATTAGTCAGAGACACTTGTTATCATACTTACTCATCCATCTCTGCTGGGGTTTTATATTAATAAAACCCATCTCCTCCTGAGAGAGGCCTGATAAGGATCGTTTGCTCCATTTGCCAAAGGAGCAGAGTGTTGGACTTCAGCCATGGCTAAGAGTAGGGGCAAGCCCGCAGGGCCTAGAAAGCTGATAACATATTTTTCTGGAATGGGGCCCATACCGGATGGCACCATTAGCACAGATACGGACATGACGGGGCACTGCTTTGTCACCCGGCTCCTCTGCCCCATCGAGATCTAACACTCCTCCACATTTTTCTCTGATGACAGCTTCATCTCCTCACAAACATTGAGATCAGGGTAAACGACCACCAGAGTTATCCCCTTCAGCCTCTCCCTTGAGTAGGGGACCTGCTAATAAAAAAAGTGCCTCAACTCCTGGGAATGAATTGTGTACTCCCCCAGATTTAGAGAGCTATGATTTTGAATGCTATCCATCCGCATTCACCCCTATCACGGAGGATACTCTGAAATGCATGCTGGTAATCCTTCAAAACAACATATCTAGGCGGGTCTCTACATTGGCCAATAACTTTCAAACAAATATCGATGCCATTGGTAAAAGGTCAGACCACCTGGAGCGCAAAATGGCAGAATTTTATTTTCTGTTGCCCACAATGAACTTGTGGAGGTACATAATGCCTTGGAGGAGGAAGTTCAATGGCCCAAATCTAAAGTGGCGGATGCGGAGGATTGGGCCAGACGAAATAACATTAAAGTTAGAGCAGTACCAGAAGGTGTGTCATTTTCTGATTTTGCTGATTATCTCACACTACTGTTTAAGACTTTACTTCCAATTCTGTTGAAATTGGATCTCGCGCTCGACCGAGCCCATCGCATCCCCAAACCCAAATCTGCTCCGGACCAGGTTCCCAGAGATATTTTGGTTAGGCTCCATTTCTATCTTATAAAAGAACGTTTGATGTTTGAAGATCGGATGTGGGGTTGCCTCCCAGACCCATATAACAATGAGGCACTCTACCCATATTTATCAGCCACTAATTTACAAGCCCGTAGGCAATTTTCTCCAATTACCCAAGCATTGCAGGACACTCACATAATGTACAAGTGGAGTAAAACTCCTGATATCCAGAAATGGCACTATGATGGTATTATTCTCTTCTGGAAAAGTGGAAAATTCTCCAGCAGAACTCTACATCCCCCAGCTCCGAGGCTCCTGCTTCATCTTGACTTTCAGAAGAATTGTACATGGCTGGACTACATCGTCAGGAAGTAACACCTAAACTATATATCTGTATCAGCAGGTCTGCCTGATGTTATTTTCTTATACTGAGCACAAGCTTCTATAATTTTTTTCCTCCCCCTGATTTTACGGTGCGCTAGGACTTTTTCTTTGCCCTTCCTTTGTTCGTAACATGCTTTGCTTAAATATTTTTTATTTTGTTTGTACTTTCTTTCTGTTTTTCCTGCAGGAATAAATTGTCACAGTCACTTTGCTTACTAGTGGAAACCATATGCTGTTATATATTGTACTTTGCCAGCTTTTGTGTTGGACCCTTCACACCTCCATCCCGCTACTCCTCCTTTGCCATCACGCCTGTAACTATTTTCTCCATTAATGCTCATAAAGTAGTTTTTTGTAGAAGGAAGTCCGCACTTTAAAGTGTAATGTGCTTCTATTTCAGGAAACGCACTTTCCGAAATTAAAAACTACCTTTACCAATAAAGCTTTTCCTCATATTTTTATGTCCTCCACCACTGCTAAACGGAAGGGAGTGCTCAATGCAAATTAATAACACAGTGGCTTTTGCACTTAAAAAAATTGTGTCGGACCCAATGGGTCATTTCCTCATTTTGACATGTGACATTAATAATGTATGTACACGTTAGTTAAAGTTTATTTTCCTAACTCCAGACAGTCCTAACTCCAGACAGTGGAGATTTTTTTTCCCAAATTGTCACTAAAATGTGAGGAAATTAAACAAGGCTGTCTTATTGTTGCAGGTGACTTTAATACTATATTTGATAGGGATCAAGATACAGCCACTTTTGGTAGACAAGATGATCTTCTCGCTCTGAAAATCTCAAAAGAGGGGTTGTTTGATGAGTGGAGGTGTCAGTACGGCACACAATGTGACTTTACCTTTATTCACTTCCTATTCAGTCTTATTTTCTCATTGATTTCTATTTGACAGACAAGAATACACTCCTCCTTTCACAGTCATCCATGGCCTGACCACTCCTCCATATACATTATAGTTGAGGAAATCTTTAGCTTTGCCCCATCCCAGTGCCAGCTTAATGGTTACATTTTTATCTCATTCTGACTATTATCAGAGACTTAAAGATGCTCTGCTATCTAGCTAGCTGATGCTGTGCCTGGGGACTCCACAACTTCTGCCCACGTCACTGTCCATATATGAGCAGTACTGGAATCCAGGAGCAGAGCATCAGCTGATGTTCTCTTCGGGGACTGCAGGCTGCCGACGTCATTGTCCATATATGGACAGTGACAATGACGTGGGCATAAATTGTGGAGTCCCCAGACAGAGCATCAGCTGATGCTTTGTTCGTGGACTGCAGCAATCAAAACCCCTGAATTTACCAAATATGGACGTCGGGAGGAGGGCTGCAGTCCCGAGCAAAGCGCTAGCTGATGCTCTGCTCGGGACTCAAGCAATAGGCAATGCGACAGCCCCTTGCGGTCATGTTCACGAACAGCACATGAAGCAAGAGCTGTCACGTGGGGCCATGTCAGAGTGTCATGATTATTAGAAAAGCTCCAGCACTTCCTGAATAATTCATGAGGTTTGAACTGCAGCATTTAGTACAGAATGTTTAATTAAAGAATATTAGGAAGTTACTTAGTTTCACATAAATATATTATTGCATTTCAATTTTTGGTCCCCGGATAACCCATTTAACTCCCCTTCGATATTGAACCCTCACTCCTTGTGGAATTATCATAAGGCATTCATGAGAGGTATCCTCATACAAGCTTGTGCTCAAGCCAAGCGTGCTTTTGAAAAGATGTTACTGAAACCATTGTTAAAATTTCCCAGCTGTAAGCTCTGAATAAACGATCACAGACCTTCTGTGGCTTCGTCTACATTTGCGAACTATTCTGTCATCCAAATTTGACACCCTACTTAAAAAATTCCAGTTAAACTCTTACATGCATAATAACAGGGTAGGGGCCCACCTAGCTCGCAGGATTAAACAAACCACAAGCAAATCTAGGATTGCTTATGTAAAAGGTGATGGGGGAGGGAACATAGTGGATCCAAGACAAATAGCAGAGCAATTTCGCTCCTATTATGAGCATTTGTACAATTTGTCTTCAGATCCCAGAACATACCAGCCATCCCAACATAAGATTACCTCCTTCCTTTAGTGAACCTCCCTACGTTTATCTCATCCACTCTTGATAATCTATCTGGCCCAATTACTTCTGCAGAGATTTCAAAGGCCATTTCCTCCACATTATAAGTGCCCTATATTGTACATGATGTGATCGGCGCTGTAATGTAGATTACTGCAGTGTTTTTTTATTTAGAAAACCGATCATTTTTGACGGAGTTATGACCTATATTAGCTTTATGCTAATGAGTTTCTTAATGAACAACTGGGCGTGTTTTTATTTTTGGCCAAGTAGGCGTTGTACAGGAGTGTATGACGCTGACCAATCAGCGACATACACTTCTCTCCATTCATTTACACAGCACATAGCGATATAGCCACATATGCAGCCACATAAACACACTATAACGTTACTGCAGTGTTTTGACAATGAATATATATTACCTCCAGCCAGGACGTGATGTGTATTCAGAATCCTGTCACTTCTGTAGCGTCTCTGTGATATTTACAGCAAGGCAAGGCAAAAATTAGTATTTTTGCAATATGTTTATTCAAGGCGGCAATGCGTCACCGGCTTTCTTTCTCATCCCTCTCCCCCCTAAAGGTTTTCATCTGGTTTGTGTATATTTGAGTACCATATGGCTAGTTCCTGTACAGGATTACAGCTCCAAATTCTTTAATTTATGTATGCACATGCCTTGCTTCTTTTTTTGTGTCACAGGATATTATTGTAGTTCTGCAAATTCTTGTGTAAGGGTAAGGCCACACGAAGCGGCCCTGACACGGTTGCAACGCGGCTAAAAACCGCGCCGGCACCATGTTCGGTTTGGCTGTCAAACAGCCTGTTAGCGCGGGTAAACTGTCCCTTTATCCGCAAAATCGTGCGGCCATAAATTAATACACCCTTTATGGCCGCACGATTTTGCAAATTACAACAACTTACCTCCTATTCATTCTCTATGGCAGCGCCGGAAAAAGCCGAACACTGCACTAGGCTATATCCAGCGCTCCCATAGAGAATGAATGGAGCGGCAGTGCGTATGAGTATGTAACCGGAATACCCCTTAACAAGGTATTTGTTAGTTGCTCCTACATAGTGCCAGCGCGGTTGTTAGCCCCGTTGCGACCGTGTCAGGGCCGCTCAGAGTGGCCGTACCCTTAGAGTTCTCACTGTTTTACTTTTTTGAAAATTGCTAATAAAAAGTTAATTTTAAAAAAAGAATTTAGGACTTCGTCTTCATAGGCACAAGTGTTATTTTTAGCATGTGAGCAGTGTGCACCCTATATTTAAGTCTACGGTAATAGTGAAGTAGAAGATGGTTGGATAAAGCTCGATCATGATATAAATAAGGAACGTCTCCATTTAAGCTGATTCTTAGGGTATGTTCCAATGATTAACAAAATACGTCTGAAAATACGGAGAGGTTTTCAAGGGAAAACAGCTCCGGATTTTCAGACGTTTTTTGAGCAACTCACATTTTTCGTGGCGTTTTTTACGGTTGTTTTTGGAGCGGTTTTCAATAGTCTATGAGAAAACGGCTCCAAAAACGTCCCAAGAAGTATCCTGCACTTCTTTTGACGAGCCGTCATCTTACGCGCTGTATTTTGACAGCGACGCGTAAAATGAGAGCTCCTCTGCACAGAACATCGTAAGACCCATTGCAAGCAATGGGCAGATGTTTGCCGACGTATTGGAGCCATCTTTTCAGGCGTAATTCGAGGCGTAAAACGCCTCCATTACGTTTGAAAAGAGGTCGTGTGCACATACCCTTCTAGTAGATTTATGCCTGACAACTCTTCTTTACCAGCTGTAGTTGTTAGGCAGTGTATCCCTAGCAACCAGTTTGGCTCAAATGACTCATCTATTCAGCTCAAAGCTGTCAGCAGAGGAGGGGAAGGAAGCTTTGCATGCACTATTGCGGTACCATTCTCCATCTCATGTTATTAATCCGATTTGTCTGAAATTAATAAATGGAGAGTCTTTTTAATCCCATGCATTCTGACAAATGAGGCTCGTTACATGCTAGTTTGTGTTTTAAAACCTATGTGTGTTATATACATAAGTTTCTATTCATAATTTTCTATTACTCATGCAAACATTTACAGTGGGTCTCTGGAGGTTCCTTCTTTAAAATATCTATTTTTACAGCTGGTATGGCAGAGAATAATACTTTTATTTATAGCAACATGAATCTAGGCAAAAATATTTTCCGAAGAAAAGCAATGTAGGAAAGTTCATAAAGTGCAGAATCTCTTTCCTTTTCTAGTGTTGACAGTACACCTTGTCTTACATGCTATTTGAAATAAACATAACTAAAGTTTTAGCAATGGTGGTTTTCAACTTGCTGACCCTACAGAAACATATTAGAGAATTTTCAAAATCGCTATTCTCATTTTCTGCCTTTATCTCCCAAAGATTTTGTTGAAAGGTACTTAAAAGCAGTCTCTGGGGCTGCCTGTGACATGGGGGAAAACTAACTAAGGCCCCATGCACACGGACGTGCCCATTGCGTGCTACGGGCAAAAAACACAGCGAAATACGCTTTAAATAAACGGGAAGGTGTCCGTGGACAATAAAAGTGAATGGGTCTGTAATTGTGGACCATAATTGCGGTCCGCAATTACAGACAAGATTTACGGTCGTGTGCATGGGGCCTTATTAAGTAACTTACTAACAAAGCAGTGCATGGCTATGGAATTAAAATGTAGGAATTCTACATTTTCTGCGTTTTGACACAGGCACAGGGACAGCTATATAAACAGCTCCACATATACATTATAACTAAAGCTTTATCATTGCTTTATATTGTATGCCTTTAATAATCTTGGTGTTTTAACGCCTCACTATTTTTTAGATCTCTGCTTGCTGTCAGTGAATGACACCATTCTTGTTTTTATTCAGAGGCACAAAACTAGGTCAGTGTTTAGCATGGGGCTAAACACTGGATATCACACGAAAGCTTCATTAGCAACGGTTGTGTGCCACTTTCAGTCATGTGACTTGTGTGCACGTTTTATTGTTTTTACTGGGGTATTGGGGTCATTTGATATACGTTTGCTTTTTTCTGAAGGGTTTGACTCTCCGCCGACCAGCCGTTTTAAGCTGTTTTGTTCATACTTGCACACGCCGTTACATTCATAGCTCACTTTACTTGAGTGGGATAACGCTGCAAAACCTTGCACAACTGCTAAGAAAGTAACGTAGTGTGCAATACTGTAGGGGCCGCATCACTCGTACGAACCCTGTGGAGGTGAGCTTGGACCTCCGCCAATCCAATATTGATTGCCTATCATTCATGTAAAGGTTTAATGAATTGACTAGTGTTATTGGGATTGGCATAGCAAGCAAAGGTCTAAACTTTTTAAAATTATTGGATAGTAACAACCTGTTTTGCTATTATTATTGTTCAGTTTCTTTTTAATCTTTTTCTCAATAGAGTCAGATGGAATTCAGCATTGCCTCATTGTCTGCTCAAGAACCAGCAAGCGCTATTGTACAGAGTGAGCAGAAGCAAACCCCCAAATCTGCCAATCAAACCAACCAAATGAAGACTCCCCTTGGAAATTCAGCTGCCAAGCCACCTCCGGTAATGAGGACACCTAGTTGTGATGGGTCAACACCAGTCCGAAAAGAAGAAGAGTCAGCCTTTTGGAAAATAAGCATGGAACGCTCTAGAGTTGAAGGTTCACAATCAGAATTTCAGTCTTTAACACCCAGTCAAATAAAATCCTTAGAAAAAGGAGAGAAGCCACTTCCCATCTATTGTAGACAAGATTCCTTCCAGAAGGAGAAGCAAGTTACAAAGTTGGAGAAACCCGACAAGTCTCTTGTGTCTGAAAAGCCATCTGTGGTCACTAAGCAGCCAAAGACAACCAATCCAAGTATTGCTTCTTTACCTTTGGAAACTCCTAGACCGAGGGAAACTTCTGTCAGCACTTTAGATGATGTCTTTCTTCCAGAACCACCAGCACGAATGCAGACAGTGACAGCAACCAGTACGGAACCTGAAACCGATGGGGCTTGTTCAACAACACCTCAGCTGTTCTCACAGGTTGGTGTTCGTTTGGAATTTATGTTGATCTGGTCCATAGTATTTAGTCATAACATTTTCTGCTTTTCGACTTGACAAGACAGTGAAAACCAGGTCTTCTGCTAAAACCTGAAAGTGCTTACACCTCACTTCCGTCTGATAATACAGGGGAAAATCATGCAGCAATTTGGTGAGGATGGGTACACTTGAAATATAAAGATTATTAGTGACTTTTATGGTTTTCATTGCTGGATTTTCTGTAAATATAAGTTTAAATACGGTTTCTTAGGTGAATGAAAATGGTGATAAGCTAGATAAGTCTAAAGACCGATACACAGATAGGTTTCCCTTTATGGTGTCCATCTAGCTTATATACAAAACTATCAGTGCATTATTACCAGTGATTACCCGAATCATAACCTTTTAAAGGGGTTTATCATATTGGACATTTATTGCATATCCACAGGAAATGCTATAAGTGTCTGATAGATGCGGGTCCCACCTTTTGGACCCGCATCTTTCACTAGAAAGGTGCCCCCTGACCCCGTCCCATCTTCTCTTGCTCCCAAGGCTCTCTGGCCACTTTATTGATGAGGTGACTGAAAAGCATTGAGAGCAATAGAAGGTAGGACGAAGGTCTGGGGGCCCTGTTCTAGAGATAGGTGCCTATCCCAGAGGTGAGACCCGTATCTATCTGACATTTATGGCAAATCCTGTAAATGTGCCATAACTGTCTAAGGTGGGAAAACCCGGGTCAGATTTTTGGATGAGCATAAGGGGGCAATCATCTGTGGGCTTCTGCCACTTAAAGGCCGCCACTACCCTGACCCCCTTAATCTAAACTTGCATCATAGAGCCAGCAAAATTATAGTAAAAGCTTTTTTTGGTGCAGAATTTTAGTTCCACAAAATGGCTGTCATGTGTATATGTGTATTTTATAACATATATAACTCGATGAAACTAAATGTGTTACTAGGTAGGCTCAAAATGTTAGAGCAGTATGCCATAGGTGACAGATCAGGAAACATAACAATGCTGTGGAAACACAATGTTCATGATATACATTCTGCATATTACCGAATGGCCAGATTATCATAGCAAATTTGCCATCTGTTCAGTATGGCTATAACTGGTGTGTGTACATTCCGCTGTCACAACATTCATGGTCCTTGAAATCTAATTTTCTTTAGGTCTGTTGTCTACACAATAAATAAATACAGAGCTAAATACAATTGTCTGGGCTAATTGGCAAACCTGCCTGTTGGAAGGAAATGACAATTCATAATTGGCAGATATAACTTCAAACACTGGGAACATAATTGTTTCATAGGCTAGTCTTGATAACGACAAAAGAGTAAAATGCGCCCAATTTATTTAGAGCCGCATAAATTAGGAGATAAATTAGAAACAACATCTACGCCAGCTATAATTTACGTGAGTTTCTGGTGTAAATTATGATAAATGTGTCAGGCCACAGGGGCCCCACCCCTTACACTAAGCCACACCTTTTTTAAGGAAAGGGGTGTGAGCGGTGGACACAGCACAAAAGTTACAATTTGTGCAACTTTTGTGCCGTTTGCAACTACTCTATGCCAGAACACTGGAGTAGAAGGGTTGATAAATTTCCACCAATGATTCTAATCTCCTGCCAATGCCGATTAGCAAGCAATGTAGTCTTGCTGACTGTTCAGTAAATTAAATGTTACATCTGTCCAAATATTTCTCTTCTCCCAAGATTTAATTTATATTCGTGGATTTCTTGCCCAGGGACTGAATTTATATATATTATATAAAAAACAGCATTTTACCTCAAACCCTGGAACTGAATAGAGAACAAAACAGAAAATTTTTAAAAAATAGCGAAAAAAATTCTCAGCAATTCCTCTATTGCTCGCCTTGTTTTTTTTAGATCCTATGTAGCCTCGTATTGCGATTAAAATTGATAAATATATAAAGAAATCTGCTCTGTGTCCCGAGAGATCATCCGCTTTCCCATCCTCACAATCCTGTGTCTAACTATAAAACAACTGGCTGTAGCATGAGCCTCCCCATTGGCCCTGTCTGCAGTAGATTGTTAAGCCTTTGCATCTTGACTAAGCCCCACCCGCTCAGCCATTTACCAGCTGAAAATGAAACAGATCAGCAGGAAATTAACCCCTGTGTTCTCTGCAGGATTTCTGCAGTACTGTTTGTTTTAAGAACATGCAGAAAATCCTGTAGACCGACAAATACTGTGGACAAGTATATCTCCTGTTTACATTTATCATCCATTTCTAGGCTTAGTGTTCCTTTAAAAAATGGCAATTTTAACCTCTTTCAATGGCACAAAATATGATTTGTTTGATAAAATATCATTAATTTTTAATGACTAAGCAACTGACTGAAATGTATTGGCAGACATTTTTCCCATTGGAATTACTTTATTGTTGCTTTAGTTTAAAGGAATACTATCATTAGAAAATAATTCATCAACTTAGATTTGATTGGTATTGGGGTTAGATTTTGTGTCAGAGGCACACAGGAGCTGCTGTCTGCCGAGCCGTCAATATGACACTAGGTGTCCCTGCCTCCCCGCGGGGATACTGTCCTGAACTGCGTCATGTTTTCAGTACGGGACAGCAGTCCCGCGGGGAAGCAGGGAACCTAGTGTCATACATAACTATGAAGCTAGGAGCCCGGCTCCTTGAACTGTGTTCGGTCTGGGAAATGTGGCCGACAACCGGTCCATATATCACGGACCGAACAGGGTCGTGTTCATGAGGCCTTAGGTGTTGTTGGCACACACTTTTTTTTTAAATCTAATCCATATTAAATATGACCTTATTTTCCCAAAGTCTCTCTGGTTTCAGTGGTAGGAATCTTAATGGGAATTTGTTATAATACAATGACCTCTCGTTTAAATTAAGTCTTTATAGTTTTTAAGAATTTTTGGTGATTTTTATTTTCGATGTTTTCACTCTGGCCACTGAGCCTCACAATAGACTGACGCTTCCTGTTCTGTAGAGATCACGTCTAAGCAGTCATCTCATTATCATCACAAGCAGGATTACAAAAAATGTGAAATCAGACAGCACTCCAAAAGTAAAAGTGATCCTTATATTCCCACATGCTATGTTTTAGCTCAGTGTGAGCTTTTCTCAGGCATTACCCACCTACTTATAAGTCTTTTGATCTAGTGCTGCTGATATCCATTGAACAGGCAGGATTAAAATGAAAGGTAACACCTAAATATAGATAGCACAGGATCCACCATCGATAATAGGTAATGGAGACAACTCAGCTCCTCACCCTCCTTACTGAATAACCTCTGCACAGCTTACAGAGCAGGCCTAGATAACTCCCCCATAGAAGTCAATGGGTCCCCTCCTGTTTACAGTTTTCTATGGTCCATGTTGCTGCTGTAAAGAATATCTCTAAATGCTGTTAAAGGGAATGTGTCGCTAGTTAAACAGTTAGTATATAAATGATTACACATTGTTCTAATTTTTTCACAAGTCAGGAAATATTCTAAATTAGATTCTAATTTATAACATTTCCATGTGCTGGTCACTAGGGGGAGCAATTCCCAAAATTGCAACATTGGCATGTGGTAAAGCAACCTCATTGCTTTATGCTGCAAAATTGGAGAAGACACACTCGCTTTATTGTCCTCAAACAATCCCCCCTCCTTTATCCTGGCTAGTGCCAGGAGAAAGGAGGGGGTTGAATGTTCAAACCTCCTACAGTGTGCCGCCATTTTTTGAGCGAATGCACAGTGTAGGAGGATTAGATACAGTGGTAATCAGACAGTATAACACTAACATACACACACACATCACATACACAAACATAACTTACCTGCTCCTGCTGTCGCCGCCGTCACTGCCTCCGCTCTTAGTCCTTGCGTCTGAACATATGGCCGGAAGCCGCGACCGGAAGTAGTCGTCTTACTGTCCGGCCGCGGCCTCCGGTCCACATGAAAATGGCGCCGGATGTCACTCTGCCGAAGACCTTCCTTTTGGTCTATGTGGGAGCGGCGCATGCGCCGTTCCCACACGGACGGCGTACGCTATAGTGAATGGAACGTCTCCCGTTCGCATTCTCTATGGGGATGTATGTGCCGTATTCCATCTCTGTATGTGTCGTTAATCGACACATACAGAGATGAAAAAGAAAATGGCAGCCCCCATAGAGAAGTAAAAGAAAGAAAAAAAAAAGTACAACACAAAAACACAAATAAATAAAACGTATTTTAATGACATACTAAAAGCAATAACAATTTAAAGGGGTTTTCCTATCAGGGACATTTATGACATATCCACAGGATATAATCCTAAAAATAAAATATTTGAAGCAGCACAAATCCCGATATCAGGAGCAGTGTCACGCTGTAAGATCAGACAAACCCAGTCTGACGTAATGTAATCCTCAGAAAAAGCGTGGTTGAACAGCAGCACACGTCTCCCAAATTTCAATCAATATGTTCTTTTATTGGTCAAACATCCAGTAAAAAATGGCAACGTTTCGACCCGTGACAAGTGGAGGTTCTTTCTCAAGCCTAACAATATGTCTAACAGTGTGAGTTTAAATAGGGAAGTATAGAACATCACATGGTGCAAGTAATCCAATCAAGACATCAGCACGTCATAGAGAAACTCTAGAGAAAGACCCTCCACTTGTCACGGGTCGAAACGTTGCCATTTTTTACTGGATGTTTGACCAATAAAAGAACATATTGATTGAAATTTGGGAGAAGTGTGTTGCTGTTCAACCACGCTTTTTCTGAGGATATCCACAGGATATGTCATAAATGTCAGATAAATGCGGGTCTCATCTCTGGGACTCCTGCCTCCTGGCTATATAGTCGGGTGTTACAAAAACAGGGTTTAGAGGGCCCCGTTCTAGAGATAGGTGCGGGTCCCAGATGTGGGACCCGCATCTATCGGACATTTATGACATATCCTGTGAATATGTCATAAATGTCCCTGATGGGAAAACCCCTTCAACAGCACATCAGGCAAGATGGCTGCTCCATAGTCATGTACAGAAAATATAATAAAAAATATTAAATCAGATTAGAAAAAAAAGATTATGTTCCACTATCTGGTTTTAATTAGAAAAAAATATATAGGTGATAAATTCTCTTTTACAAAAATGCTGTATAAGCATAATCGTTCCTTGGGAGGACAGGTGACACACAGGCTGACCTGATAGAGGATGTTCTCTTCTTGCTGTATTCACCAACATGTCCCATTTCCAGGTGACTTGTTTTTGATATTACTGTTTTTGGACTTGTCTTTTGGATATTCTTTGATTTGCGAATATACAAAACCAGTTTCAGTACTCCAAAGGTTCTAGCTGTCCAAATGTCAATGAATCCTCTAATCAGTCCCATTTCTAACACAATTCTCCTTCCCTTACAGATAAACACTAGCAGTGCACTATTGAAGACCGGATTTGATTTTCTTGACAACTGGTAACAAGGCTCATCATTGGTGTTCGAATCTGTTGGGAGACCCATGCTTATTGCTTTCTTTATAAGATGGTTTTATTGTAAACTGCAAACTCTTCCTATGTGGCTCTTTGTAAGACTAGAATTATAATTTTCTATATTTTTGTGATGCATTTGTTAGTTGAATCTTTATATACTGTTTTGGTGAAGTTAAGCGGGTGGATTTATCAATGGCTATATGCCAGCATTATGGCGTAAAAAAAACCCCACAAATAATGCGACACCATATTTGGCCCATAATTTGCAACATTTGCTGTTCTACGCCTGGCTCTTTTTAAAAAAAAAAATGTGGGCGGGTCCTAGGCTAAGGGGTGGGCCCGACAGATTAATTATAATTTACGCCAGAAACTGCTTTCAGGTGGTGTAAGTTTCTCTTTCTTTCCCACGGAGCGCCAGAGATCTGTCTAAAAGTCGTACACCTCTTAATGAATTAGGTACATTTTACTCCAGCGCTATTCAGATTAAGACAGTCTTAATAATTTCACCCCCTACGTCTTTTTTTAAAGGTGCCTATACTATGCTTGTATTCTATTTTCCTATAAGGGTTAAGAAAGTCAATTTATTACACTATTGCTTTTGAAATGACACTAAAACCAAAAATGCCTATACATTAATCTAAGTATGCTACCTGATATTAGTATTGTTGGACTTGTCTTTGTGGTTTAATTAATCTCACATCATCATTTCTAGATGGACCAAAAAATTGTGTAATCATAGGTCAAATATTTCCAAATCTGTAGAATTACGTCCCCTGTGCTTAGCCAAACTCTCATAATATATATTTGTTTTAGTTTTGATGAACAATGTACGGTTACACTACATGGTGAGATGTTACTTACTGTAAGATGTTGTAATAAGTATTGTGTTAAATAGAATCTGTCAGAAGTTTTGAGCCCTCAAAACTGCAGAGAGCGCTATATAGAGGAGGGGAAGGCAGCGTAACAATACCTGTTGTATCGGTCATGCAAGTGAAGTGGCATGACCTAGAAATCAATGTTTTCATTTCCCCGATGCCACAATCGCAAGTGCCACTGAGGCGGTACCTTGATGTTCCAAGTGCTCCAGGCTCTCCTCACTGAATGCGGCCCGACCCTCTCCTCTGATTGACAGCTCTAGTGGTCTCCTGATTGGATGTTAAAGCCGTTATTTAGAGCGGAGAGTGGTACTTGCGACCGCGGCACCAGAGGCATTAAACTTTGATTTCTCGGCCATGCAACTTGCATGACCGACACAACAGGTATTGTTACACTGCCCTTTCCCTCCTTTATATATAGCGCTGTCAGCAATTTTGAAGGGCTCAAAGCTGCTGCCAGATTTCATTTAATGGGTTCCATCAGGTTTTCCTTTTTTTTTTACAACATAAATAGCGCAGTCATCAGTGCTTTCATTGCCGTCAAAAATACCAGAACCCAGACAGACTCTATTAAAGTCAAGTATATACTTGAAAACTGATCCAGCATAGCTGTCGTGGCTCATTTATAAACAGAAGCCATGACACTAGTGTGAATAGAGCTTTACCTTACGCCACATTAGGGGTCAAGTCACATGCTTTAAAAGAGTCCCGATTTTTTTAGCTAATTGATGATATGCACCTTGTCTATATTTCTTTCAGACATCTAAGTAAAGATTTTTCACAATATTAAAAAAAAACAACTTTCCAATATACATACATTTTAAATTTGGCACCATTTGCATGCTACTTGTCAGCAAATTACCCCACCTAGTGGTCATTGGTTTGTGATCACATTTTGCCAAGTGTCATACCAACATGTCACCGAGGTGGCCAGCAGTGACATAATACAGCACTGGACAACACCGTGATGACAAATAGAAATAGCAGGAAACCGGGTGTCCACCAGCAGAGGAACGCTGCTGAATTTTTGAAGTACTGTATATTGTAAAGTATTTTATTTATTTTTTTAATATCGTAAACATGTAGAAACCTGTTCTCCGGTGTCTAAAGACTTCCTTAATGGGTTATATTGGACAGGAAGCTTCAGAGGTAATGAAATATTTTCTTCTAGTTACAAGACACAGAAACCTCAGCAGCTTTCATGTTTGTGTGATATCACACTAGTATCTTGAACAAACTACACGGGCTCTGTAATATATTTTATATGATAAAACTGAGGTTGAATTGTTTTATGTAACCTTATTTGTTTTCCCCCACATTCTTTATGGACTACATTTATATATTGCACAATGAAAAGTATTTTGTTACATTGTCATTTATCATCTCATATGATAAAGATATACGTTTGTTCAATATAGACCTACTAAATATATAATATGTGTGTGAGTATATAGATATTAGTACATGACAATAAATGTCTTTGTACACTGCTAAATCTAATTTTAGAGGAATAGGAGTGTTATGTACCATATGACCTTGAACAGGATTCTATGTCTTTTCCCTTTGGATTATATTCAACGTGACCGCAGTATAAAATCGGTTTGGCAAAGTTGGCGTAGATTTAGTTATCACCTACCCCATTTCTGTAAAAAGATACGATGGTAATGCTTATCCCACCCCAGCTTTCATGTACTGCAAAAATAAAATGTACTGTGGTCATCAATTTGAAATACAAATAATAGAGGCATCAATATATTTAGACATATATTGCGATATTGTTTTTCATGCATTGGTACTGTGTGCACAGGGTCCAGATCCGGGGTATCTAGTACCCGTCTCTAGATATAGACATTCTCTAGATATGGGTTGAACTCTTTTACTCCGATGAGCAAAGTCCATTGTTAATATGACAACTGACTTTGTGGATTGTGTTATACTTAATTATCCACATAACAAAAATGAAAAGAAATGAAATTATCTGCATAAAACTCCATTCCTGTTATTGCATGATTAGCTTTTTATTGTGCTAATAGTGAAATACTACTCAGTAGTACGGTTTTCTAAAACAACAAACTTATTTTTGTTAAAACCAAGTAGTTTAAATATTTGTACCATTTGTTAAACGGGTTGTCAGGTTTTTAAAATATATTTACTAAAAACCTAAGTGGGGACTTTTGAATAAATAGGGGAGGTCTCATATTCAGGACCATCATACACCATATAGGACAAAACTATTGACACACCTGCAGAAGCTTTTATGACATCCCATCCTGTAACCTGTCATTTACAGGGTAATCTCACGAGATTACGCTTGCTCTGCTGTAACTACCACAGAAACAGTAACGAAGTGCAGGGATTGTGAATAGACATCCTGTGGAATGTCTATTCACTTCAGTATCGTTAATGTGTTAGTATAAGACAGCACATACTAATCTAAAAGGATCCCTATGCGCTGACTAAATGAATGGAGAGGAGTGCATGACACTGATTGGTCAGCGTCATACACTCCTCTGTACAACGCCCACTTGGTCAATAGTAAAACACGCCCAGTTGTCCATTGAGAAACTCACTAGCATAAATCTAAAATCGCTAATAACGTAGTGAAAATAGATCGTTTTTTTTAAATAAAAAGCATTACTGTCACCTACATTACAGCGCCCATCTCCTTATATAGGAGATAGGGCATTTATAATGTGGTGACAGAGTCTCTTTAATATGGAGTTGATCCCCCTTTGCAGCTTAAACAGCTTTCACTTTTCTGAGAAGGCTTTCTAAAAGATTTTGGAGTGTGTCTGTGGGAAGTTCTTCTACACCAAACTCACCCAACGATGCCTTTATGGACCTTGCTTTGTGCACTGGGGCACAGACATTCTGGAACAGAAAAGGCCTTCCCCAAACTGTTCCCACAAAGTTGGAAACATACAAATGTCCAAAATGTCTTGGATTGCTAAAGCATTAAGATTTCCCTTCACTGGAACTATGGGGGTTGGACCAACCCCTAAAAACAACTCCATAGCATTGTCCCTCCTCCACCAAACTTACAGTTGGCTCAATGCAGACAGGCAGGTAACGTTCTCCTGGCATTCACCAAACCCGGACTCGTCTATTGGACTGCCAGATAGAGCAGCGTGATTCATCACTCCACAGAACACATTTCCACTGCTCCAGAGTCCAGTGGTGGCGTGCTTTACACCACATCTTCTGACGCTTGGCATTGTGCTTGATGTAAGACTTGCATGCAGATTCACGCCCATGGAAACCCATGCCATGAAGCTCCTGGCGCACAGTTTTGTGCTGATGTTAATGCCAGAGGAGGTTTTGCAGTTATTAAGTCAGCAGAGCATTGGTGACTTTTATGCACTATGCACCTCAGCGACTCCGCTCTATAACTTTACGTGGTCTGACACTTTGTGACTGTAATGCAAAATTTTCCATGCAGTTTTGCTTCAGGGGAATTGAACACTTGCTGATGAGTTACCTCACAGATTACAGCGGATACCAACAGCGGGATACCCTGTGATCAGCACACTGTCGAGGGACACCTCTCCCGAAAATGCCACAAACAATTAAAACAATCAAAAACAGGAAATTGAACAAGACTAAATGTGTTTTTCGAGTTTATAAAAAATGTGGTTGGGGGATACAATAAAATAAAATAAGACCTTTACTTCCCCAAAAGATCCCCTGGCCTCAGTGGTCCCATGCCGTATACCTTCTGAGGCCAGTAAATGGCTGCAGCCATGTAATCAAACCTCTGCGGGAGCACCCAATTGGCTGCGCTGGGGGATCTGTCGGCAGAGTAATGCCTCTTTATCTTGTTTTATTGCGTTCTCTCCTCGGCCACATGTTTTATGAACTCGGAAAACCCCTTTAAGATATATCTGTAACTGAAACACAGTGGCAAATTATAACATTTTAACCTAAACAAGTTTTTTCTTCATCTTCCATAAGTCAGTGCAAAGCTTGGACATTGCGACAGACTGTATCTGTATAGATTCTTCTATTCTACAATTTTGTTCACTTACCGCCTTAAATCTCAACCCTTGATTTAATTTCTTACTTTTTATTCAATTTAATATTTGATTAAACCTTCTATTGCATGTTACTTTTTAAGTCTACTTCTTCGTACAGTAGATAAGCAACAGTTCAGCATACATACAGTTTGTAATATTTTTAGATTTCCTGGATCTGCTTTTTAACCCTACCTGTGCCCGTTTCATTATGGCAGTCTCTATATTAATCTTAATAGGATTAGGTCTCAGGTCTTCATCCGTTTACCTGATTAACAATTTGCACACACAGAATGCATTTTGTGTTTCATAGGGATTAATTGTCTCTACTCCCAGCATAAATTATGACGTAATCCCGTTTAACTCTGCTGCAGAACAGATACTATTTGATACACTACTCTCATTTAGATCTGTCAGTCGCATACTTTTTATATCTTTAAGCGGTTTTATATTCATTGTTTATATGGCATATAACATACACAAACCTATTATGAGCAGAATCATTATTTTTTGGAGGGTTTATAGGCATTTCTTTATAGTATATGTCAATATTTTATTCTTACTCTGTGTACATATTTGCCTTAAACCATGAGACGATATTTGTCAGCAGTTTTATATCTGCAATTCTATCAATATTATCCTTGTTTGTTACACCTTTACTTGCTGTATTAGTGATATATTAAACGTTACATACACTTAATGTTTTATAGTGTTGCTTAGTGGCTCTAGATTTACATTTTCTAGTTGTGTATTTATTAATGTCTGTTAACCATTTGTGATTTATTAAAATGAACGGAGTGGCAAATGTCTTGTGATTGGGTATTTTTCCTAATGTGTTCTAGATTAATACAGTACACCAGTTTTGTAAATTGCGACAAATGCTGTAATATCTGGGTAATTGCACAAGAGTGCGCGGTCCCAAACCGCCTTCATGTAAAATTTAATGGAAGACGGCCATTAATGGCGATACTGTGTGCAGTCATCTTTGTAAGAATGGAACAGCGGGATCACTGAAGTGGACGACAACACTGTTGACTGTCACAATACAACCGCATTTCTTGGCATGCCTAATAAAGACCACACATTTTGAGCATCTTGTTACTATGCATGAAGAACATTGTAGGACCATGCACTATTATCAATTACTCGATACCACTACAAATATTGTGGCTAGCATTAATCTCCGTTTCTACTAAACAAGCTTTTGTAAGCTTCTGCATATGTGTTTGTGAAACATTAACTAGGTAGAAGTCGTTCGTAATATCAGGGGTAAATTTTATCTTTTTTTGGAATCGAGCTGGGTCTCTCCAACCTGACTTTCCAAAAGCCTAAATATTCCTGGACAGTCCATAAATAAGCACCTCCCAAAAAAAAAGACCTTTGATGTTTAAAGGCTATGTATATTTTTGCAACCATTTTATTTTATCGTTCCAGTGCATCTGACTTAAAAAATGAAACAACTTTGTCAATAGTCTTCAATAAAAGTATCCTACGGTTTTCTGTTTACAGCTTCTATGCACGGCTTCTTTGTTGTCTCTATGGTTACATACTACAAATAAACCCTATGTAACCTGATCCCGCAAATATGTTTTAAGTAGAAGAGTGGGCAGATGGAAGGGGAGTAACACATGACTGCAGGATCAGACTACACAAAAGTTTTGTGGTCTGTAACCATAGAGACACATCAGTCTGTATAGGAGCTGTATACACAAATGGTATATTTTTAAGCTAAACTATTTGCAAAGTTGTTTATTTTTTTATTTTAGATGCATAACAGGCCTACAGTATACCTATACTTTGCATATATGTATTCTCTGGTCAATGAATCCATACTGATTTGCTAGTGTAAAGTATTGCAGATCTCTGGAAGCTAAAATTATGTTACATAGCATTTCATTGTAACCAGAATCTCTTTGCTGTATGTTTTTTGTTACTGGGAGTTAGCAGCAGGCCATGAACTGTCTGTTTGCTCCTGACTTCATGCCGTTGGGTCTTGAAGTTTATGGAATTCTTGACATATTTTATATTGTAAACATTAATATTTTAATAAAGTCTGGAATATTCAGAATTTTCTTGAACTATTTATTTATTTATTTACAAAAAAAAGGTAGAAATGAAAGGGAATTAGGATATTAAAGGGTGTATTGAATTGTATCATTTAAAAATGTTCGTAAAACATTATGGTATATTGATTGTTAATTTTTACATTTGTTTTGTTTCCTGTCTCCTTTACAGTTCAAAAGCTTAATTGATTTTGTTAATCTTTCTTTTTCACTTTGATAAAAGTATGGCCTTTGTATTATATCATATAAGGATCTCTTAAAGGGAATGTGTTGCCAGCAAAACATGTTTTTGTTTTTTTTAATTAAACATTTAGTGTGTAGGTGATTAAACATTGTTCACATTTTTTTCACGAGTCAGGAAATATTATAAATTAGATTCTAATTTATAATATTTCCCATTGCTGGTCACTAGATGGAGCTATTCCCAAAATTGCAGCATTGCATGTGGTAAAGCAACCACATTGCTTTTTGCTGCAAAATTGGGAAAAAAGCACTCGCTCTAGTGAGCTCTGAGAATCCCCCCCTCCTTTATCCTGTGTGTCGCCATTTTTTGAGCTAACACACAGTGTAGTAGGTTTACATACAGTAGTAAACACACACAAACACGAACATACATAGAAATCTCTTACCTGCTCCTGCCGCCGCGGCTCCCTCCGGCCCGTCCGCTCCGTCTGCTGCCGCTGGTCCAAGTGCACAAGTCCGGAAGCCGCGACCGGAAGTAGTAATCTTACTGTCCGGCCGCGACTTCCGGTCCACAGGAAAATGGCGCCGGACGGCGCGCATTTCAAATTGGACTGTGTGGGAGCGGCGCATGCGCAGTTCCCACACAGACGGCGTACACAGAAGTGGATGGAACGGGACCCGTTCACAGTCCCTATGGGACTGTGGCTGCCGTATTCCATGTCTGTATGTGTCGTTAATCGACACATACAGAAATGGAAAAAAAAATGGCAGCCCCCATAGGGAAGAAAAAGTGTAAAAATAAGAAAAAGTAAAACACAAACACACAAATAAATATAAACGTTTTTAATAAAGCACTAACATCTTTAACATATTAAAAAAAAATTTGTGATGACACTGTTCCTTTAAGTTTGTTTTTTTTGGCCTTCATTTCGATCAACGCAACAGGATCTGTCACTAGTTTATTAATGCCCTATCTCCCAACTAATCTAATAGGCGCTATGATGCTGATAACTACAATGTATTTTTTTTTTCAAAAACGTTTATTATTTTCAAAGTTATGTGCTTTTTTTTCTAAATATGCTAATTTGGCTATAATTGCCAAATGTGAGGTTACTCTTTCTTTTCACTCTGGGCAGTGTAATGTTTTCTGTATGACGCTGTCCAATCAGCGTCATACAGTTCTGCTCTTCTCAGCTAGCAACACAGCGTGATCATATAGTATACAGCTTCCATTCCTGACTGTGTTTGAACTGGTGATACCTCTGGTTGTGACGTCACAGCGTGATCTCTCGAGAACACGCTGTGTCTGTGCACTGCCAGAAGCTGGGTGTTAGCGAAGAGAAGTGGATGATGCTGATTCGTCAGCATCATACACTCCCATTCACAACGCCCAGCTAGTAAAAGAAGTAAAAACTCCCAGATGTACGCACATAATACACGCCCAGTTGTACTTTTACTTTAAACACGCCCAGTTGTACTTTAGAAAGCCTCATTTGCATAAATATAAAAATGGTCATAACTTGGCCAAAAATGCTCGTTTAAAAAAACAAAAACGTTACTCTTATCTACATTGCAGCGCCGATCTGCTGCAATAGGAGATAGGGCTTGCAAAATCTGGTGACAGAGCCTCTTTAAGCCTTTTTTTATTCCAGCAGTGTTCACCAGTATCATAACATGGGCTCTACCACAAATGAGACATTCGGATCTAAATTTGCAGGTAGCAAAGAAGCAGCAGTGGCCCTCATTATACAACCTTCAGGCACTTGTGTGTTTTTGAGCCACACTCGCTGGACTTGCACCAGAGGAAGCAGTTCCTTCTAGAAAGGGCTGAGTTTGTTTTTGTAAAAGTACAAGCTGCATTCAAATGTCTATTGCCTACGGCGCCCATACAATGGGTGACATCAATGACAAACCACGTCTAAACTCTTCAATGTAGCGCTACCAAGCCACACCTCAGTGCAGTTTGTGGATGCTAAAAATTGAGTCGAGATAAACAAATGCTCAGACCCTTTTCAGGAAATTTTAAGATATGCGCCAAAACCTTAAAACTAATTACCGGAGGTCTTTGCTACCTTAAGTTTTTTTTTCTGAACCTTTTTCAAAAATACATTCCTGTTGGCTGTCACCCAATCCACTAAACCAAGGACCATATATCTACAAATTAATTTTTCCTAATTGTTTCCTTTGATCCAGTGGGTAGATGGGTCCCCAAGGGAGCCACACCATAAAACATTGAGTCCCTCAAGGAAAGACATAAAACGTAAGACACGTATGCACGTTGCCAACATTTTAGGCCTGTGCGTTACAATACTGACCAAACCTGTTGGCAAGACAACTCACTAGAACATGGGAGGCCCAGCTGTAACTGGGGGTGTCAGGTGGGCGAGCTGCGGCCGGACCCTCCGAACTTCCAAAAATCGTGTCAAAACTGCACCATATTCCCGTGACTTTTCAGAAAATCGTGGCAAAACCGCCGTTTTGCCGTGATTTTTGGAAAATCTTGGAAAATTGCACGGTTTTGCAACGATTTTCGGTAAATCACTGCAAAATTGTGCGGTAAAAAAAGAATTTTGACTGCTGCATGTGAAACCAGCCTTATGAATGGCGTGATTTTTTTAAGCTTTTCTTCTGACCTGCCCCAGCACATTAAATATAATCAGATATTTCCCCCCAACATTACTCTTATTTTTAGTAGTACATTGCAGCCTAGGCTCTTTAACTATCTCCTGTAATTTGCCTGCATTACCTTGTAGGGTCGCCCTCTCATCATGGCTCTGCCCACTGTCACTCCATTGGTTGTCCCACAGCTGCAAGAGAACCTGCTGATTGGATGAATGACTGTCAGCTACGGAGACTGACCGGCACTTATCAAAATCAGTACTTCCAAGTGGCACAGAGTGTGCTGCGTGCAGGGGAGCTGGCAGCTGGAGGTATGGGGGCGGCCCACTGACTGACCAGCCCAATTGGAAGATTCCCAGTAGTTTACATTGTCAATCCGCCCCTGCCTGTAGCCTAGTAAATGGCAGAGCAGGGAGATATCTCCCTGCCATAGTGTTCAATAGTATCTGCATCCTAAGGACGCAGATACTATTGAATTTCGCTACCGCTGTACCAGCGATAGCGGCACCATCGGACATGGGGGGCTGTGCCTGCCGCAGGCCCCATAGCAGCCACTATTGGTGCTACAGCGGTAGTTACGCCACTGGCTGCCATCTTTGGCCCTTTTTTTCATATTCAAAATTTTTATTACGTTTAGAACAGACATGAATAAAACACATTTGGAAGTAAATACTTCCCCAATAAAGGGAAATAAATAGGGGTAAAGCCGCAACAGGAAGTGGAGAACCACATCCTATGACAGGAGATGATACACAATATCAGTTTGAAAAAGCATAATGAACAGGAGCATTGCAGGATAATGGAAGAGAGACATAATTACAGCTTAGTCTCCTCCGCAGCATATAAGTGTATCGGCATCCATCAAACAGTCACAGGGCGCGAAACATCACCTAAACCGACAAAGAAGGGGGGGGGAAGGAAAAAACAAGGGAGACGAAACAAGGGCGGGAAAGGGGTATGGGTAGGTAGAGGTTGTGGTGAGCCTTGACTTCAGTTCCGGGTTAGTATAAGCAAAGAAAGATGAGAGAAGCTATTTGCATAGAGTGTGTATGGTTAATGCGGACAAACTCACTAAAAGCTGCACATTGTGTCTTCTATAGTGTAATGTGGATTCATATGAAAGGGGAACTGAGCATTATGCTACTAGAGTAAGATATGTGGGTGAAGAGAGGAAAGTAATCCAATGGGACCATGTGGATATATATCGTGCAGAGGGAGCTAGGGTTTGTGCCATCAGATGTTCCAGTCTCTGTGTCATGACGTTCTCTTGGAACCACTTGTCCAGCGTTGGAGGATCCGCCGATTTCAATTTACACGGGATGACTGATTTGGCAGTCTGGAGGTGTCTAGTTAAATATGGATAGTGGCATAGGGAACATGAATTGTAGAGCTGCCTCGGCGGAGCTGTGGACCAACACCCCAGTGACCTCCGATGGTTTTAAGTACAGCATTCCAAAAATTCCGCAAGGAGGGACAGCTCCACCAAATAGAAGACATGCACTGTGCGTATTATTCATTAAAATGGAGCAGGCATTAACATGACTCAAATGTGCAAGCAATTTTCAACTAGGTACATGCTGCGTATCTATCATGGCAGGTAAGCATTTACTGTGTAGATTCACAGAAAGGCTAGGTCATCAGCATGTAACGAAAATGTGGTCACAGACTAAGAGGATGTGACCTGACATAGTGATCGAAAACAGCTAGCCTAGTGGACAGCGTGTATCAAACATCCACAAGAGTTAGAAGAGTTTAAATAACACAGCACAAAGCATGCCTTACCCATGGATGTGGGGTATAGTTAGACGGCCCAAAGAGGAGACAGCACCCAGACGCAAATTTCGCAATATACAGCTTTTTCCTTGAAATGTGAGGAAGGTTTAAGTCCCATAAGAAATCAGGTAAGTCATTTGGTGACCGCAGTGTACATGTTGGACCTTCTGTTCTGACCATCTCATATATGGACAGTGTTGTCATGAGCAGACCTGGAGTGCCAGTCATAGCGCTAGAAGCGGCTCTGCTCTGGGACTCTGGCTCGGGAAGCCCCTGACACCACTGTCCATATATGGATGTCAGGAGCAGAGCTGGAGTCTCAGGAAGAGCGCTACTAGCTCTCTGCCCGGAAATCCGGGCCTTGGGTTGCCCCTGACGTCACTGTCCATATATGGACAGTGACGTCAGGGGCTTCCCCAGAGTTCCAGAGCAGGGCCTATACTAGTCAAATTCTGGTCCAGGAGGATCCCCGATGTCACTCTCTATGGACAGTGATATCAGGGGCTCCTCCAGCAGAGGAATCCCCGGCAACGCTCTGGTTGGGGATTCCTCTCCTAGAGGGAGCCTCAATGGAGCTTTCTTCAAGGGGGTGTAGGGTGTGTGTGTGTGTGTGTGTGTGTGTGTGTGTGTGTGTGTGTCACTAGCTACAGAGTTCACTGTGGCATTTACAGAGTTCACTGTGGCAATATCTACAGAGGACACTATGGCATTATCTAGGGGGCCTGTGGCATTATCTACGGGTGGGTGTGTGGCAATATCTACAGAGGGCACTATCTAAAAAGGGACTGCCCAATCTTCATATTCTTGTGTCTGCCAAACGCTGCCAACTGAGCAGCCAGACTGCATTTAGCGACACTTAAACTGGAAAACTGGATTGTTAAAATAAGAAAGTGGCGTAAACTCGCAAATTTCCATTAAGTTTAAACCTAGCGCTATTATTATAGTAATGTAGTATTATTATAGTAATGTAGTATTTTTATAGTAGTTCAAATAAGGAATTAACAATAATTTTTGTAATGTATCAAATTTGAATGTAATGCCGTCAACTTCAAATTCTTTCTATGTGGTTTAAGTATTCAGAGCCTTAGACTATATGCAAAAGAAGTGAGTGACAGACACAAAAGTATCTTAGAACCATTTATGAAATAGTATTCCATTCATATGTGTATGTGGGAACACCTCTCATAAGATTTGATAAGCAACACCATTTTTTACCCATGTTTGGTATTGTAGTCTGAAAAAGTTATAACAATAAAAGTTATAAAATATAAAAAGCAGTTGGCATCTTTCTTGGCACTGATTAAAGGAATGAAATGATAGTTTCAGGGACAGTAATTCCAGATGTTTTTCCTCACAGCAGGTTTATATTTAGATAGTCCAAAAATATTTCCAGTTAGCCGCAATGCCGTCTATTATGTTAGAATTAAAATATATACAGGCCAACTTATACAGATTTTAGTAATTTACCACAGACATCGCTGTACAATAATTTATGATACTGAAGAAATTAAGAAATGCTCAAATTTACTAAAATTTGGATACAATAATCTGAATCCAAGAAGATCTGTTGTTTATATGTAAAGGATTTTCAGCACGTTTGGTTGGGATATTTCACTAATTTCCAACTATGAGCTGGTTGAATAGGTAATGAGAAAAACATCATGCAACTGCTTTTGATGAGAAGTTGTCCAATGGAAAAAGTGGGAAAGTGTAGGGCACACAACCATTGGTCTTTAAAGCAGTGATATAAATAATGCTTTATTACATGGCAGTCTTACTATGGTTTTGGCATGGCATGCCAGGAGAAAATGTTCTTGCCCAATACGCATTACCAATTGTAGTAGCTGGTAGAGAAGTAATGCTCTTGGGCTGGACTTCTTTGTTCCATTGAAGGGAAATACACTATATGGACAAAAGTATTTGGACATTAGACCATCACATTATAAGCTTATTGGACTCCCATTCCAAAACCATGAGCAATAATATAACGTTGTGCCCCCTTTTGCCGCTATAAACAGCCTCCACTTTTTTTGGAAGGCTTTCCACAAGATTTTTGAGTGTGTATGAATGGGCATATACACACTGAGAATCCGCACAGTCACAAGAGCATTTATGAGGTCATTTACTGATGTTGGATTAGAAGGTCTAGTTCGCAACTGACGTTCCAATTCATCCCAAATATGTTTGATGCGGTTGTGGTCAGTGCCCTGTGCAGCCACTCGAGTTCCTTCACACCAAACTTGTCAAACCATGTCTTTTTGGGCCTCGCTTTGTACACAGGGACACAGTCATGCTGGAACAGGAAAGGGCCTTCCTCAAAATGTTGCCATAACGTTGGAAGCATACAATTGTCTAAATGTCTTTGTATGCCTTAGCATTATCATTACCCTTTAATGGAATTAAGGGGCGAAGCCAAACCCCTGAAAAACATCCCAAGACATATATCCCTTATCTATAAAACTTTTCAGTAGGCATTATGCATTCCAGTCGGTAACCTGCTCCTGGCATCTGCCAAACTCAGATTTGTCTGTCAGACTGCTAGATAGTGAAATCTGATTCACCACTCCAGAGAACACATTTCCACTGCTCCAATAGTGGCGATCTTTATACTACTTCAGCCGGCGATTTGCATTGCACATGATGATCTGAGGCTGAACTGTTACTCCTAGATGCTTTCACTTCACAATAATAGCATTTACAGGTGACCAGGGCAGATCTAGCAGATCAGAAATTTAACATACTCTCTTGTGACAAAGGTGGCATCCTATGACAGTGCCTTGTTTAAAGTCATTGAGGCCTTAAAGGACGAGTGTCGCGAAAAAAAAATTTTTTATATCAATTTGCTTTTAGTGTTTTATTAAAAAATGTTTTATTTATTTGTGTGTTTGTGTTTTACTTTTTTTTATTTTTTCACTTTTTCTTGTCTATGGGGGCTGCCATTTTTTTTCCATCTCTGTATGTGTCGATTAACGACACATACAGACATGGAATACGGCACATACAGCCCCATAGTGAATGCGAACGGGGCCCGTTCCATCCACTATGCTGTACGCCGTCTGTGTGGGAACGGCGCATGCGCCGCTTCCACACAGTCCAAATTGAAGGTCTTCGGCCGAGCGACGTCCGGCGCCATTTTCTTGTGGACCGGAAGGCGCGGCCGGACAGTAAGATTACTACATATATAACCTAAAGAGAAGGATGCCAATAGACAAAAGGTGTACGAAAGTAGAAAAATACTTTATTCAAGATGACACATAGGTATACAATGATTAAAAAGAATCCACAAACCAACAGGTTAAAAAGGACATGCAAGCCATGTAACTCACAAAATGAATATACCATGTAAGCAAAGAGTATATGTGAATAAACAATGTCTGGTGGCATATCCTAACACTGTATGCGTCTGCAAACTGTATACTGCCCGCAAAAGTTACGCAAAGTTAAGTGTATATCTACCATATAAAATGATGTACAGGTAAGTAACAAAATACATATGAAGGTAACAGCAGGAAGTAGACAGTGCTGACAATTAGAACGATGCAAACTGCAAATTGCAATGATTGAGCATACCCATGATAGGTGCCAAAGCTGAGTGCACAGCAAGAAGTCCGCCCCAACGCGCATTTCGGCGCAAATGCCTTCATCTGGGGGTGGCGTTGGACACTGAATATGCCACTTTTAAGGGTGAGCCAGCCAATCGTAAGGTATCCTAAAACCGGGATCCTGTTTACTTACAGGTCGCCTCGAGGTGAACTAAGATGGCCGCACCGCCGGAAACGCCGGTCATGAGGGGCCAGGAGCCGGATACACGTCACCGCGTCAGCTGACACGGTCCCGTGAATCCGAAGTCCTGCACGTCACAAACGGCGGAGCGGAGGCCGGTCACTCGTTCACCAATCAAGGGAGCGACACAGTGAGAGATAGGTAACCCTGGATACAACAGAAACCTAGGTGGTCTAGCTCATACAACAATAGGATCATGTTTATTAGCTTGACCATGATTCTTGGTCAGTCATTGAACACCGGTAATAAACATGATAACATAAGTGTATATAATAAATTGTGAGAGAACATTGGTGAATGGTACACAATATATCAAAGGTCCCAAAAATAAATTGAGAAGCGTGAACACAGTGATCATAAGTTACTAAAGTTATTATAAAGTAAAATAAATTGTGTGAGTGAAAGAAAATGTGTCTGTGAAGGATTGATGCAAGAAGCAAAATAAATGATGATATGATTGGGTGCGGAAGATTACATGTGTGAAAAATAATAAGTGCGGGGAAAACAACAATAATGTGAAAGCGGAGAAAGGAGGGAGATATTGTAAAAATGACCCTCCGTACAGTGAAGTGCAATGTGAGACCATATGAAGAAAATATGATGTGGTGCATGGCAAAATAAAATATTGACATGTAGAAAGTGACTGAAATAAAGTGAGATATTAGTTCAAATAAATATGTTACCATAGACAAATGTGAGTAAAAGATGATAGGACACTATTGTTATATTTGAGAAAAGACCATAACATAGACCATAAAAGCAATCTCAACAATGGTAGATCCGTAGACACAACGAGAGGCCGAAACGGATGATAATTCACAAGGGCACCCCGATAAAAGTTGGGAAAACAGGAAATCCAGATGTAATGAAAAAACTTTATATTAGAAGTCTAATCTGTAAAAAACAAATATAAAAATGTTAAAAATCACAAAAGCACAAAATATACTACAAAAAATCCAGCACCACTAAAAGCTGCTAGCAGTCAGAGAAATGATGAAAACCCTGCGGTCTCATTGAGACCCTTGGGGTGCAAATCTTGGAGCCTCCAAATCCATTTGCACTCCCTCTGCAATAAGCGTTTTTTGAGGTCACCTCCACGCATGTCGAGATTGATATGGTCAATGCCTTTCACCTTCAACATTTTGGAGCTGCAAGCATGGTGAAGTCGGAAATGTCTAGGGATTGTTGTAAGTTGTTCAACATCATCTGCGGTTTTCGCATTGTCAATGTCCCTGACATGCTCCCTGACTCTTAAACGCAACTCGCGGGTAGTCATGCCTATATATATCTTTGGACATGGGCAGGTGGCATAATAAATGACTCCTTTAGTATTGCAGGATATGGGCCAGCAAATCTTGAAATAGTTATTCCCGCTAGAGTCCACAAAAAATTGTCTGAGCGCTCAATATTGGGGCAGCTTATGCAATCGCCGCAAGGTTTACAGCCTCATTTAGCACCTTAGTGCAAAAAACCTTTCCAGGTTTGGTTGGAGAGAGGTAACTATGTATCATGGCGTCACGCAGATTGGGAGCTCTGCACGGTGCCATGGCAGGTTAAGGTGGGAGCACCCTCTGCAAAATGGGGTCAGTCAACAAAATAGGCCAAAATTTGTTCAGGACATCACGCATTTCCACCCAACGTGAATTCAAAGTTGTAACAAATCTCACCTTTGTTTCTTTACGATCTTTTGGAGTGACCTGAAGTAGTTGTTGCCGATTAACTTCTGATGCTCGATAGCAAGCTTTACGTATACTACGTTGGCTGTAACCCCTCTGGGTGAACCTATCTCCCAATTCATCGAAACGAAATGTGAGATCTTCTTCAGTAGAACAAATCTTTTTAACGAGTAAAAATTGACCCACTGGAATCGCGTCGAGGTATGTCGAGGGTGTGAGGACGTAGCATGCAGTAGCGAATTGGTAGATGTCTCCTTTCGATGAAGATCTGTCTGTAAGAGACCATTAACATCTTTCTTGATCAAAATATCAAAAAAATCAATACTGAGAGGACTCCATTTATATGTAAGTTTGATATTAAGCGAATTGCAATTTAAAGCATTAATAAAAGAAGAAAGGTCATCAGGAGTGCACTGCCAGATCATGAAAATGTCATCGATGAACCGTGCCCAAAACAGGACACGGCTCATCGATGGCCCACGATCCGACAGGAAAAAGGCCCCTCTCCCACAGCCCCAGGAACAGATTGGCATAGGAGGGTGCGCAAGCTGCCCCCATAGCCGTCCCCTGGAGCTGTAGGAAAAAGGAACCATTAAAAGTAAAAAAGTTATGTTTGAGGATGAAGTCTAGAAGAGACAAAATAAGCTGGGAAGTCTCCTTTTCAATATTGCTCATCAATAAAAAGTTCGCCACTGCATGCAAACCATCCTTGTGTTGAATGCTGGTATAAAGGGACTCAACATCACATGTGACCAATAAGTGGTCCGAGTCCAGATGAATCCCCTCGATCTTCAGCAATAAATCAGCCGAGTCACGCAAATAAGATGGGAGACACTCCATCAAAGGTTTGAGATGGAAATCAATCCATTTACATGCTTTTTCGGTCAAACCCCCAGTACCCGAAATAATGGGCCTACCTGGCGGATTCTTTGCATTCTTGTGAATTTTAGGCAACAGATACATTGTTGGTATGGTAGGTTCTGGCACATAAAGATTTCGTGATTGTGCCATTCTCCACAGCATCTTGCAAGATCCTGTGAAATTTCAATCTGAAAGATGACAGGGGGTTAAAAGTAAGCTTTTGATGGCGAAGAGCATTCCGTAATTGACGGTTTGCTTCGTTCACATATGACTGACGTGGCCACAATACTACATTGCCCCCCTTGTCAGCTGGTTTCACTATCACATCATCCCATAATTTCATTTTATCGAGACTTTCCCTCTCTGATCGGTTCAAATTATCATAACTGATTTTATGAGATATCGTACTCCAATCATCAGAAACAAGTTTCACGAACAAGTCCTCTGCTGGACAGATGGAAAGAGGGGGAAATTTTGTGGATTTGTTCTTAATACACTCAGGTATTCTACCTTTAGGTGTGGGTTCTTCTTGATTAAGTAGTTCTTCCAACACACGTAATGTTTCTTTTTCTTGTGGTGTTGTGAAGATGTTGTCTTCCTCCTTAAAATACCACTTCTTGAAAATCAGGGACCTCCCAAACAGTTGTAGATCCCTCACTGCCAAGAAATGGTCAAAGGAAGAAGCAGGGGAAAAGGTCAAACCCCTTTCCAACAAAGACATATCACTAAGAGTGAGTGAGTGAGTGTTTAGAAAGATTGATTATCTTCAAATGTTGGTGACCTGGATTGAGTTCCAGATTTGGATTTGGATTCACTTGTCTAGGATTGTAATCAATTCCTCTATTGACCCTTCTCTTTGGATACACTGAGTTATTATAATTGACTTTGCGCTTTTGTCTAGTACTGATGCGTCCAAAACCCGTATTTCGTGTGGTCGTTTCATGTTGGTCACTGAGAGATGATGTGGATGAGATGGATGAAGAGCGACTATTATTTACTGCTGGTATTCTACGATTCCATCCTCTTTTGAATGTAATCATCATGATCACGAATCAATTTTTTGGTCTTAATGGACTCTATTTCTTTCTCCCATGTGGTGCATTGTTGCTCCAGCTGTCGATTAAAGGTCTCCAAACTCTCCCTAGACATCTCGGACTTCAACCGTGATTGGATAGTTTCCATTTCCACATCCATGGTGTCTAATGATTTAGTATTTAGATCAATAAGTAGATCCATCATTTTCCGTTAACAGGCACTACAATTATTCTCCCACGAGGATGTAAAATTCTCATCCTCAATGGGAAATGATGGAAACACCTGGACACGTAAGCCCCTTGGGATAAGATAATGTTGAAGGTAATTTTGAAGAAAAGCACGATTCCACCATACTTTCATCCTTTTGTGCATGAGGTTTTTAAAATAATTCTGAGACTCTCTAACATCTCTCTGACTGCCAGCACCTGTGGCTATGGATCCATCTTTAAAAACATTTGAAATTTGGGAAAGCCACGATTGTTCTCTGGCCCGAAAGTCCATAGTTGGATTGCTGATATTATCTGTAAAAAACAGAAGCAGAGCAAATGATATAACCGAAAAAAACAGCATGGATCTGGTTAGCCCAAGAAAAATACAATGCAGCCGTCAGCAAACATATGGTCAAGTGTGAGCTAGATCCTGGGGCGTGTACCCACAAAGCATCCAAAACATATAAATATATAACCTAAAGAGAAAGATGCCAATAGACAAAAGGTGTACGAAAATAGAAAAATACTTTATTCAAGATGACACATAGGTATACAATGATTAAGAAGAATCCACAAACCAACAGGTTAAAAAGGACATGCAAGCCATGCAACTCACAAAATGAATATACCATGTAAGCAAAGAGTATATGTGAATAAACAATGTCTGGTGGCATAGCCTAACACTGTATGCGTCTGCAAACTGTATACTGCCCGTAAAAGTTACGCAAAGTTAAGTGTATATCTACCATATAAAATGGTGTACAGGTAAGTAACAAAATACATATGAAGGTAACAGCAGGAAATAGACAGTGCTGACAATTAGAACGATGTTTAAAGCAAATTGCAATGATTGAGCATACCCATGATAGGTGCCAAAGCTGAGTACACAGCAAGAAGTCCGCCCCAACGCGCGTTTCGGCGCAAATGCCTTCGTCTGGGGGTGGCGTTGGAAACTGAATATGCCACTTTTAAGGGGGAGCTTCCGGACTTGTGTACTTGGAGCGGAGGGAGACGGAGCGGAGGGAGCGGCGGCGGCAGGAGCAGGTAAGTTATTTCTGTGTATGTACGTGTTTTAGTGTGTGTTTACTACTGTATGTAAACCTACTACACTGTGTCTTCGCTCAAAAAATGGCGACACACAGTGTAGGAGGTTTGACCGTTCAATCCCCTCCTTTCTCCTGGCACTAGCCAGGAGAAGGGAGGGGGGGGATTCTGTGAGCTCACTAGAGCGAGTGTGTTTTCTCAAATTTTGCAGCATAAAGCAATGTGGTTGCTTTACCACATGCCAAAGCTGCAATTTTGGGAATTGTTCCATCTAGTGACCAGCACTGGTAAATGTTATAAATTGGAATCTAATTTATAATATTTCCTGACTCGTGAAAAAATTAAAAAAATTAGAACAATGTTTAATCATTTATACACTAACTGTTTAACTAAAAGAAAAAAAAAATGTTCTAGCGACACATTCCCTTTAACCTCACTAATGCTTGTTTAACTGAAAGTACACAAATTCACATAGTCCACATATTCTAAAATCCTTTGGACAAACTTTGGGGGGTCCATATATTTTTGAACATGTAGAAGTTGCATTAAAAAAAATAATGATATTTACACTTACCGGTAACAGTGTTTTCTCCAAACCCATGACAGCACCGACCAGGGAGAGGGACCCCCAGAGGGACATGAAAACTGGGGTAAAAAGTAGGCCCTCCCTCATTTCCTCAATTACAGAGACTCCAGAAAAACCATCCTTTGTTATTGAAGTCTGATATAACACATTCTTATTTATTTCTTTATAAACAAAAGAAGGCAATAGGCTGGGTGTAAAAGGGTGGGAATATAAGGGTGCTGTCATGGGTACCATGACACACAAAAACCGGTAAGTGTAATTACTGTAATCCCCGTCACCCATGACCGCACCAACTGTGGAGAATACCAGACAAGATTTTAGGGTGGGACAACAGACTGATGAAACTTCCTCCAAAATTAGAGAACGAACCCATTAGCCATAACCAACCAATAATATTGGAAGAAGCTGTCAGTTGAAGACCCGGTGGTGGTTTTACAAATATGATCAATAGAAGTTTAGCCCAGGAAGCCACCATGTCCAGAATAGAGTGAACAATGAAGCCCACCAGGATTCGAAGACCTTTTTATTGCTAAGTAAATGAATCACTTGTCAGATCCACCTGGAGACTGAATCCTTGATAGCCTTAGAACTTTTGTTGAGCCCCAAAAAATTTTTTAGAAAATCTGTTCTGTGATTTTCTCCATCACCTACTGACGTCTAGGTCATGAACTAATTTTCCTCTTTCAGATTGTTACAAAAAGAGGGGAGGGTGATCTCTTGGGATCAGTGAAATTGAGACAACACTTTTGGGAGAAAGGCTCGGTCAGGTTTGCATACTATTTTCTCATCTTAAATTTGTGTGTACTGGAAATTACGAGAGGAGACAATTCTCCGTGTCACAATCCGTGGGTATGTGGACCCACTAGGCCGCACCACCGTAGCGGAGTAGCAGCTGGCCAAACAACAGTCCTAGTGTAGCGTGCGAACGGGTGACCCGAGGTGTGATGGGAAAGGCGTAGGCCCACAAATTGGCAGCCGGCTTGGCTCTCAGTGTAGATCACGATGGCCAACAGGCCTTCCCTTTCTCTCAGGGCCTGCTCACGGCTAGTGATGAGGGGGTTTGCACTGGATAAATGAGGATGGTAGTCTCGAATTATCCCCCGGGACACTCCCTGTGTCTGCTCCTGTCCTGATGGTGTTTTGGGGTGTCCTTGATGTTGAAGGTGCAAAATAAGACAGGAGGCTGAAGAGTGGCAGTATAACAGGCTTGCTCGAAATGCTGTAGGTACAGGGGCATAAAATATTAGTGCAACATTCAAATTAAATGCAATCAATGAGACACTTTTAGGTTATGATGCCAACAGGTGACATCCAAATGCAGCATAAAAATACACAACAGTCCTCTTTAGCAGGATATCAGGAACAAAGGATTAGGGGTGATGACTCTCTTGTCCAGTAGAAGAGGATAAAAGGGAGTAGGTTCTTTTCAGCAAGAAGGGGTGCAGCAAGCACAACTGGGGCAGTGCCCACAAGTTCGACACTGAACAATTAGAAATCAAAGAAAAATGGGTTTATACCCAAGCGGGATACATCAGAAATGTTTTAAGCCTCCTAGCTCTTTTTATTAACTGCGCGCGTCGACAGAATCGGTGGTGCAAAGCGGCGTACTCCAGCCGGAGTCTCTTGAAGAACCGGGGTTTCTTCATTTTGCCGCCTTTCAGGAGTCGTTTCAGTAGGTGAAACACTAAACATCTTGTCCGCCATTTTCACACATGGCTCAGAAGAATGATCTTCTCAGGATGTCCGTCCCTTCAGTCTGAGAAGTAAAAATGGCACTCCCTGTGTGACATCACTTCCGGTGACGTCAGTGGACGTCGTCAATCAGTCTCAACCTACCAAGCTGACCACCGTGACTGAAGAGTAGGGTTTAACTGTATTACTCACTGTTCTTGTAGTTGAATTCTCCGCTTTCCAACTCCTGCGGCTTCCATTGAGCACGGCTTGCCACTCGCAAGATGGCGGCGCTCTGCAACTTCCGGCTAATTGTCCCAGCTTTTGCTTCCGGCTGAAACTTACAGAGCAGAACTCTGGTTCCGAGCTGTAATTTTTAGATCCCTCTGTTTTTCCCTGTAGCGGCTAGGGTCGCTTGCTTGTGGCTGACAAATCCCGTCACGGCTAACTTGTACTTGATCGAGCGGGTGACCCGAGGAGTGTGGATCACGATGGCCAACAGGCCTTCCCTTTCTCTCAGGGCCTGCTCACAGCTAGTGATGAGGGGTTTTGCACTGGGTAAATGAGGATGGTAGTCTCTAAATATCTCCCGGGACACTCACTATGTCTGCTCCTGTCCTGATGGTGTTTTGGGGTGTCCTTGATGTTGAAGGTGCAAAATAAGACCGGATGCTGGGATGGCAGTATAACAGGCTTGCTCGCGGCACAATTTTACTTAAGTTTTCCACATGACATGCCGTTTACATTCTTCCATATGATATGGAGGCACATTTCTTACAATAGACTCAATCCTTATAATACGATGAAGTGCCAGATGCAGGAGCGGGGGGACCCTCTCTCTCTCTGCTTTCCTTGTGGCTTCCTACCCTTTTAAATTCAGTGGGACGATAATATATCCGTCCATGAATGCAGCTTTCTTCTTCTGTGTAATGGCTCTCAGCCGGTCAGTAAGGGTAGTACACGTGTATATGTGACGGGTGAGACTCACCGACTTGATAAGGTGACATAGCTCACTGTCCACAGAATGTGTTCCTGTTACTCTCAATCGATGTCAGAAGGTTTCCTCTTAAGGCTGTTTTCTTATTTCCTGCGAGCTTTACTATGGCCCGATAATGAAGGCAGCCTGTCTCTGGATCCTAGATGGATGAACCCAGGTACCACTCTCTTCCTCTACCAACCGATTCCTAACTCTCTGTCACTCTGACTCCAACTAACGGACACTGGACCCTCCTCTATGTCCTAAGCTCCTCCCACCTTCTGGAAACTTCCCAGTCTAAGCCACTCCTGCATAGGTTGTAACAGTGCATTGTAACTTCACATTTGTTATTTTAAAGTGACAGTACCTAAAAATGCAAAAATGTAACAAATTACATTTACAACACATTATGTCACAAGTAATGTCTTGGGGGAAATTACACTAGTACAATAGTACCTTTGCTAGTCCAGACAGAAATGGAGGCTCGGCACAGATGAACTTGCAGATACCAGACGTGGTGTAGATCAGCAGCCGTGACAGGTGGCACAAAACGACTCCAACTCTCTAAGGCACAGGAACAAAAACAGCACAGGATACAGGTAGCAGGGCACGGGAACAATGGGAACAGGATAACAATATGGGACCATTTGCTAAGATGAATATGGGTAAACACAACGTTCAAGCAATGAGTGCAAGGGCAGAGCCCTTTTTATAGTCCAGGGTGATCATGGGCTAATTAAAGATTTTACTTGTGTGTGCACTGGCCTTTTAAGGTCGGACGCGAGCGTGTGCGCACCCTACGGGAACCAGTGCAGCGATGCGGAAGTGAGTGCCGTCGTCTCTCAGGAGGGAGAGGCTGCCCGGCACTCGATCGTCTATGGCCGTGGCCGTCGGGGAGGGGGGGGGGCAGGTAATAACGACGGTCCGCGGCTGTGGACATTTCACTCCTACTGTCCTCACAGATGTAATGGCCACTAATAAGGGTCCTCTTACCCGCCCCGACACGGGCCCTGTAAACGAGCACCGATCAAGGAGGCAGCTCGTTGATTGGCGCTTGTTTGCTCCTTTTACAAGAAGAAATGCATGGAGACGAGCGAACGATACTATGATTGCTCGTCTCCATGCTTTTCTATCATGTTGGCAGCACATCTCCCTGTTTACACAGGGAGATGTGTTGCGATCAACAACAATACTGCTGGCAGCATAAACTATACCATCAGCCGATTGCTCATTCATCTGCTGATAGTTTCCCTGCTTACACATGGCAATGATCGGGAACGGATGTTCTGTGAACGCTCGTTTGCCCGATAATTGGCCCATGTAAAAGGGCCTAAACACTGTCTTTAGGAGCAGGATCTTAACTGAAACAGAAGTAACCACTTAAAGTCCAAGCCAATTTTTGTTTTTCACTCCCTGCCATCCAAGTGCCATATTTTTTATTTATTTATCAATTGAGCGGTGTGAAGGCTTATTTTTTTGCAGGGGGAAGTTGTAGTTTTTATTGGCATCATTTAAAGTACCATATAATCTACTGGGAAACTGAAAAAAATCTTTGTCGGGTGAAATTAGAAAAAAAACTGCGATTCCTCCATTGTTTTTTGGGTTCAGTTTTTATGGCTTTTACCATGTGAAAACGTCGACTTAACTTTATTCTGTTCGTCAATACGATTAAGGAAATACCAAATTGATATAGTTTTTTTAATGTTTTACTAAAAAAAATGTTTACAAAAATGTTATAGTTTGTATGGTTGAAAAAAAGACACGTCCATCAAGTTCAACCAAGGGATGGGAAAGGGGAAGTAAAAAATTTCTACACATAGGAGCTAATATTTTTTTTTTCTAGGAAATTATCTAAGCCTTTTTTAAAGCCATCTACTGTCCCTGCTGTGACCAGCTCCTGTGGTAGACTATTCCATAAATTCACTGTTCTCACAGTAAAGAAGGCTTTTTCCAGACGGAGGGAGTGCCCCCTTGTTTTTTGAGGGGGTTTTACATGGAACAGGATTTCACCATATTTTTTGTATGTGCCATTCATATATTTATATAAATTAATCATGTCCCCCCTTAGTCGTCTTTTTTCAAGGCTAAATAGGTTTAGTTCTTTTAATCTTTCCTCATAACTTAGATTCTCCATGCCCCTTATTAGCTTCGTTGCTCTTCTTTGTATTTTTTCCAACTCCAGGGCATCCTTTCTATGAACTGGAGCCCAGAACTGGACTGCATATTCTAGATGAGGTCTCACTAATGCTTTGTAAAGTGGTAATATTACATCCCTGTCCCGCGAGTCCATGGCTCTTTTAATACACGACAATATCTTGCTGGCCCTTGAAGCAGCTGATTGACATTGCATGCGGTTATTTAGTTTATGATTTACAAGTACACCCAGATCCTTCTCAACAAGTGACTCCCCCAGTGTAGCTCCCCCTAGGACATATGATGCATGCAGGTTGTTGGTACTCAGGTGCACAACTTTACATTTATCTATATTAAACTTCACTTGCCAAGTGGACGCCCAAATACTCAGTTTGTTTAGATCCGCTTGCAATCCACAAACATCTTCCATAGTCTGAACTATATTGCATAGCTTGGTGTCATCTGCAAAAATAGAAATAGTACTATTAATCCCATCCTCTATATCATTAATAAATAAGTTGAATAATAGTGGTCCCAGCACTGAACCCTGGGGTACACCACTTATAACCAGTGACCATTCAGAGTAGGAATCATTGACCACAACTCTCTGGATACGGTCCTTGAGCCAATTCTCAATCCAATTACAAACTATACTATCTAAACCTATAGTCCTTAATTTACCCATTAGACGTCTATGGGGGACAGTGTCAAATGCCTTTGCAAAGTCCAAAAACACTATATCCACAGCGGCCCCTCTGTAAAGGCTTCTGCTCACCTCTTCATAAAAACAGATCAGGTTAGTTTGACAGCTTCTGTCCTTTGTAAAACCGTGCTGGCTGTCACTTATAATACTATTTATTGTCACATAATTCTGTATATAGTCCCTCAATAGCCCCTCAAACATTTTCCCCACAATTGATGTTAAGCTTACTGGTCTATAATTACCCGGCGAAGACCTAGAGCCCTTTTTGAAAATAGGCACCACATTTGCCCTGCGCCATTCCCTTGGCACTATACCAGTCATGAGAGAATCTCTAAATATTATGAATAGGGGGACAGAAATAACTGAACTAAGCTCCTTAAGAACTCTATTGTGTAACCCATTAGGTCCCGGGGCCTTGTGTACATTTATTTTATTTAATTTAGCTTGCACCATATCTTCATTCATCCAATTGAGTAGATCAACTGATATATTAACAGCACTGGCACCAGCTACATTAGCTGCTCTTTCTTCTGTTGTATATACAGAGCAGAAGAACCCATTTTGTAACTCTGCCTTCTCTTGATCCCCTGTGACCAACTCCCCATTACCACTATCTAGGGGTCCTACATGTTCAGACCTTGGCTTTTTTGCATTTATATGCTTGAAGAATTTTTTGAGATTTGTTTTACTATCCTTGGCCACCTGCCTTTCATTTTGTATTTTTGCTGATTTTATTACCTTTTTACAGATTTTATTAAGCTCTTTATATTTTACAAAGACTACAGCTGTACCCTCAGATTTATATTTTTTAAATGCCCTTTTTTCATCATGTATTGCCCTTTTTACAGAAGGTGTAAGCCATGTGGGGTTTAATTTTAGTCGTTTATACTTGTTACCTATAGGAATAAATTTTGCACTATAATTACCCAAAGTAGATTTGAAAATCTCCCATTTATCATTTGTACCATTATTTGACATTAGTTCTTCCCAGTCTATATCCTGATTTTGCAGCCCTCATCCTGGGGAAATTGATCTTCTTAAAATTAAGTGTTTTTGCCCTCCCAGCCTGTGTTTTTTACAGTATATGTAAAATATAACTATATTATGATCACTGCTGCCGAGGTTTTCACGACCATTGACATGTTGTTTTGCGTCACCATATTCTGAGACGTAACGGTTTTATTTTTCCGTCGTTTGAGCGATGTGAGGACTTATATTTTTTGCGGGAGAAGCTGTTGTTTTTATTGGTACCATTTTTTGGTACATACGATTTTTTTATCACTTTTTATTACTTTTTTTTATTTTTTAGAGGTGAGTTGACTAACAAACAGCGATTCTGGCGTTTTGATTATTATTATTTTTTACACCATTCACCGTGTGGATTAAATAATGTTACGTTGTAATAGTTCATACTTTTATGGATACTGCAATAGTAATTTTGTTTCTTTTTACATGACTTTAGAGGAAAAATGGGAAAAGGGGGCTTTTTTGAACTTCAATATTTTCTTATTTTTAGCACACTACTAAAAACTATTTTTAAAATGATGAACCAGCGATTGTCAGAGGAAGGCTTAACAGGAGCAGTAAGAAGGCAGACCTGGGACCTTCATTAGGCTCACAGGCCACCATGGCAAACATCGGCACCATGCGATCGAATCACGGCTGATGGAGGGGGCCGCAGCCCTCTAATGCCTTAGATGTCACAGTCACGATTGACCGCGGCATCGAAGTGTTTAAACGGTCAGATTTAGAGCGATCTTTGTTTCTGGCTGTTAGTGCCAGGTGTCAGCTGCAATACACAACTGACACCCACAATGTATGGAGGAGGCTCAGCGCGTGAGCCTGCTCCATACTCCAGCCCATTTACCATGATGTAGAGTGTCGTCATGGTGTGTTAAGGGGTTAATGCGTTCTAAAGGCTGTTACTATTACATCGCGAACTATAGAGGGGTCCCAGGGAGATTTTGGCACTCTGAAGGAAACTTGTCTACCTGCTGCCTTGATAGATCTAGCTACTGAGGAATGATTAAACAATTAATGGAAGAAGAGGGATCTAAGTACAGAAATCTGAACTATTAATGTAGCGGATTTTAAACTCTTCACTGGGCCTTTCTAAAGAAAATCTAGTATCTGTGAAATAATACGATGGTTAACATCATGAGAGGAGTTCACCACAAATTTTATGTATACCTGCCAAATGCAGAAATGAATCAGTGATTTGACCAACTTCCTACTTTTTTTTTGAAGGGTATCAATGACTGAAAAACCTTTGTTTCTTAATATCTTGTCAAGTCAGGCCATCAGATGGAGATTTTTTTACTTGTGTGTGAAATTATGGCCCCTGATGGAGTAGGTCGTTTTCTGGAAGAACCCAAGGATCTGAGATTAAAAGTATCCTCAGGCAAGAAAGCCAAGCCGGTCGAGGCGATTCTCCCTTGTTGCTAATAATCCTTTTAACGGAATCCCCCATAAGGCAGTTATCTGGATTATCTGAGAGTTCAGAAACCACTCTCCCTCATGTATACTGTGGCGGCTCCAATAGTTGGTCTTGAGATTGTCCTTGCCCTTCAGGTGTACTGCTACTAGGGAGAATAAATTTTGTTCTACAAGGATTATTTTTTTTAAAAAGGTTACTCTTATCAAGGATGGACTTGTTCAAATCTCATCCACTGGGACTGTAATCCACTGTGGATTTTTTGCACTAAAAATCTGCAGCATTTCAATCCCATGTTAATCCAAACAAAGCCTAAAGGCATGTGCTAAAGCATCTGCTATAAACCCTGTTGCTTTCTTTAAAATGAGAAGGAAGGCTTGAAGATGTTCCTGGGGAGATTTGTTTTCTAGATGAGCATCCAAGTGGTTCAGCCATATATGAAGAGATCTGGCCACACAAGTTGAGGCTATGTTTGGTTTAAACACTGCGGCTGAGGATTCCTAAGCTTTCCTCAGAAAACGGTTACCTTTTTTTCTCCATCAGGTCTTGCAGAAACGCCAAATAGTCAAAAAGAATGGAGGCCCTGCGAGATACCTTAGTGATGGGGACATAAATACCTATTGGGGAAACATTTTTACCTCAAAATCAGTAGAATGCAAAAAAACTAAAACAAAAAACAAACATTCAAAGATGTCCATAGCCTTTAAGCAACGGTTCGGTTTCCTCAGAGGGAAAAACTGGTTTGGTATTAAATCGGTAAAATCTTGCAGCCATTGGCCACCACATAAGAGCGTGTTTTCGTCAGCATGCGACCACCGCATACCCTTAAAAGAGCTACAAATCAGATCTTAATAGATCTCATGGTTTTTAACAAAGACAGAGATTATTCGGACACAATCTTCTCAACACAGAAACTACACATGGGTTTATCATGAAGGGGCTAACCTCTTTTTGCATATTTTACACTCATGACCATTTTATTTTTAGCCTTTTTCCCCCTAAAACAAAAGTATGCATAACATAAGCATAGTTATTTGTCAAAAGAATTCACACGCATCAATCTCAGAAGTACTAGTACCCTTAATGTATGCAAGGGAGTATCTGAAGGATCCCGCTTGTTCCCTTCTCCAGAGGCCTACATAGCTTGGAAAGAAGGCAAGGACTGTAGTTGCCTGAAAAGATTTCTTGAAGGCTAGGACTCAACTCCAGATGCAACTTGCCATAAACATGGCAGCTTGATACAGAACCTTCTCCGCAATTCATGAAAGAGGCTAATCTCGCAGGACTTCTGGTTTATGCTTTATGCCACACGTCTGGCCCGGGTGCCGGAAATCACGAATGAGCATGACATAATACCGAGAAATAGGCACCGGGGTAACAGGTTCCTCAAGACAGGGCAAGCACAGGCGACTGCCCAGGAAGAGGACACCCTGGCTGTTTTGATATTAATTTAGGACTCTGTGGTTTAACTTCAGGTCTCCTGTCAGGTAAAGGCGACCACGGAGGCAATAGCGGATTGGCGGTGAGTCGAATATTGCTGGAATATCCAAGATGCATGTCTTTAGTGAGACAACCCTTTTGACTAAAGCTGGAAATGAATAAATTCCAGTAGTCTGATGTTTTGGAAAAAGGTTTTAACCTGAATGGAAGTTTTCCAGGTTTAAAATCTTACTTGATTATTTCAGCATTTAACATCTGAACACCTGAAACAGGTTACAACTAGAATTTGTATTATTTTTGGTGCTTCACAGACCAGCAATGATGTGTTTTACTAAGATAGTACCGCTACATATATTCTAAACACATTCACTGGCAGCTAGCATTGTAATGGAACACTTTAGGAAAAGAATACGGCTGTGCATGACATAGGGATAAAAAACAAAAAAAAAAACAAAAAACAACACACCAAAGAGAGAATCCCTGTGTCATGCGCTAGCCCCTCATGCCCTCCTGCACTAGGCATAACACAGCATATGTTCCTTAAAGAATTAAAAGTAAGAAGCATACATGAGGTACACAAGAGCGCATTTACTATTCAAAAACACACCACAATTCTGGCTCAAATTAAGCACAAAAAAAAAAAAGCAGCGCACATACCGTGTACCTCATTTATGTCGTATTTTAGACACGTTCCATCACGTAATGTGCTTGGGACACAAGGAGGCAGAGCACGTAGAGTAGACCAGAAGAGCTGTGGGATTAATCTAATCATGGACATGGCACACGGAGCTTCATAGGCCACTAGAACGACCAATTAAAAACAAAAAAGGTGCAATTGACAGAAATAGGAGGAGGTGGTTAGCTGGGCACTTTACTTTGCCTGGAATATTTTCTTGAAGGCCTTGTTCACATCACATTTTTTTTGCATCCTGTTGAAAGGTATGAGTGGTTTTTTTGGTCAAAACAAACTTAAAAACAGGATGCAACAGGACACAGAAAAGCAGGATCAGTCTGGATCCTATTCTTCAACAGGACAGAAAAATAGCAGCCTGTATAATTTAACAGTCAATGGATTAAGGATAGGCATTCTTTTTGCATACTGTTGTAAAAGTACCGGTTTTTCTAATGTTGGAAAAAAAAAAAAAAAGAAAAACAACAGCTTTTAAAAGGATGCAAAAACAGTGTGTGAACAGAGATTTATTATCTGTTAAAGGCATATGTGGTAGAGCTGGGAATAAAAATATTGTACAAATCCAAATTTATGTCCAAAAAACACACAGTGTGACACAGATTTATTGCAGTAAAATATCACCCTTTATTTCTTTATGGTCTTGACATCAGTTGAAACTTTCACCAAAATATTGCGTTTTTGAAATCTCAGCTGCAATGTTCTCATTAGTAGATTCAAGTATATTTAGCATGTGTGAGGTATATTTCATGGTTGCACCATTTCCTCTTTATCACATTTTGGTTCTTTTCACAATAGGGATAGCTGCCTTTTTATAAAGCAAAATAAAATTTGTAACTGAATTACTGCTGTCATTGCGTCCTATTTCCAATTTTTTACAGTTAAAGAAGCAATTAAAAACATGGAGAAGAGATAGGTAGAACATTGCTGTCACTTCCATTACTTTTTCTCTTTAGAATTGGTTTAATGATCAGTTGTTCAACAGTTTCATTTTAATGAACACTCTGACTTAAGGCATTTTTTGAGATACTTAAAATATGAAACCAAAACACAGAATATCATTGGAGGTTACACAAAGATCGTTAGGGATACATTTTATTAAAAAATGTTCTCTGGGCAACCACTTTCCATATGTGAGTAATGGGGAGGGAGGGGCGTTCACGGGAAACCCTGGTATTAGGGGAGAGCTGCATCTAAAAGTGCCTCTCACTTTGGAGAACCTTAGTAAATTTAATGGTACGCAATTGTATTTCCCAGTGTATTTGTAATGGCCAGAAGGAGGTGAAGGGAAAGTGAGCCCTAATCTACCCACCGCCCTGTCCCTGCCTACTTGCAACGACTCGCCCTAGGCGACGAGGTACAACTGGGCGGCGGTCCCTACGCTGTCTAAGTGCACAGGAAAACAAACAGGGAACATGCAAGGGAAGGGGCAGTAGCCACGGAACGCCACGAGGAAACGGAGCGGCGAACGGACAGTCAGGACCAGGACGAAGTGAGTACACCCAAGCGGGCAAGGAGACAGAAGCAAGCCAGGGGCAAAGCAAGCAGGTCAAGCAGAACTGCAGCAAGGCAGAAGCACGGCAGAAGCAGGCTGGAGCAAGCAGCAGTGGGGCCAGGAATCCAAAAGAATTACAAGCACTGAGGGAGAGAACAGGGCAGGTAATAAAGGACAGGGGGCGGAGCTAACTCCGACAGACCAGGCCGCGATAGGCTCTCCCACTCCTGAGCCTGCCACCCTGGTTGGTGGGAGATGGTGTCAGTCGAACAGGTCTGGCCTCAGGTGTGGATTGATTAATCCCAGGAGTATACCTAGATGAAGTACCTGGCAGATCCCTAACAGTATTTTTGAGTCTGCTGGAACACCCCTACGATTAGCTAGTGGACCTGCTAAATGCAAAAGTGTTGTCCACAGTGGACAACCCCTATAGGGAATTTTAATTTTATCTCCTGAAACTCCCAATAATAATAAAGAAAAAAAGTAAACTCTGTGGCCTGGTCATATAGTACGGATTGAAGACCTTATCTTACCTCTTGGGCATTGTGAAACTACCTGCAACTGCCAAAGAAGTCAGCTTAAAGTGCCACAGTTTCAAAACCGGTTTCTTATTGATGTGAATCAACAGGTGCCCATGCCCATCGAACAGAAGTGGAGAATTACCAAAACTGGTGCAAAGGAAAAGTGGAGCTGTTGCCCATAGCAACTAGATTTATACTAGACGTTTTCCAAAGGGGTTTAGAAAAATAAGAACTGGAATCGGATTTTTTTTTTGCTATGGCCCACTCCCCAACATTTCACTAGTTTTAATAAATCTCCACAAGTGTTTTCATGAACCTCTTAGTCCTTGTACTTTCCTAGTGAAAACCAAAGACAAGACAAGAGCAGGAAGCTATATTCACTGATGGAAGTAAGTGGGGGACCCAGGATATATGGGTTTCAAAGAAGAAACCCCAACATAAAACATGCTGGACTAACCCAGGGGCATGGTTTGTTCCAATTAGGGCCGGCCTTTGGAGTGTACAACCTAAGCGATTGCACAGTGCCCATCACTCACTGCGCTGGCTACCCTCCCCTTGAGTTTCTGAAGCGCCTGGGCCCAGCAACTGCAGCTGCCTTCCGGCCCGAGCGCTTCTTCTCAGTTCCAGTGCTGACACTGCACTGAATCTGAAATGTGACACGCCTAGTGACATTACAAAGCAATGTGTGTCAGACTCCGTGCAGTGCTGGTGCCGAAGCAGAGAAGGAGCGCCGACTGGTGAGTGAAAACCAACCACCACTCGCTCCCCGGGCCTCCAGGCACCAAGGCATTATTTATACTCTGTGGGGGCACTTGGTGGACATTATACTGTGTGGGGGGGGGGGGCTTAAGAGTGCATTATACTGTGTGGGGCAGTGATGGTGGCATTATACTGTGTGGGGCTCATTAAAGGGAACATTATACTGCGGAGGGGGGAAAATAAGGGGCATTATAAGGTGTGTGGACAGCAAAGGAGGCATTACACTGTGTGGGACAATAGACTGTGGGGCAATATACTGTGTGGGGGCACTAAAGGTGGCATTATACTGTGTGGGGGCAATATAAAGGGCATTATAGTGTGTGCATTTTTTTTCATTATGATGGGGTGGGCTGCCAAAAGAAAATTTTACACAGGGCGCCATCTATCCTAAGGCTTGCCCTGTGCAAAATTTTCTCATGAATATGACGTACGGCGTATCTCCACACTAAGCAGTAAATACTACACTGTGCAGGTACTGCAGTCAATTTACTTCAATGGGGTTCTGTTGCAATGCTCTACTCATTGCCTGCCTGGTAATGGTACTATTTAAACAGACTGTCACCAGTTTATAACTTCCCTATCTCCTTCCTAATGTAATAGGCGCTTTGATGTTATATATATTTATTTATTTTTAAAACGTATAACATAAATCTAAAAAAGGATGAGAACGTTGTAAATAATACATTTTTTCTTTATGACCAACTGTTTTTGTTTTGTAGCTTTACCATGTGGGCATTGTATAGAAAAGTATGACGCTGACCAATCAGCATCATACACTTCTCTTCAGTCCAGCCCAGCGTGATTTAAGCTAGAATCGCGAGATCACACTGTGATGTCACTTACTCTCGCAGGTCCTTCATCGGAGCGACGAAACTCTGACCAGACATCACCTCCAGCCGTGCCAGGACGATTATCCTCCTCGCTCTGGTGAATGACCTGAGTGAGTGACATCACAGCATGATCTCACGATTCCAGCCGTGATAACGCTGGGCTGTGAAGCTGGGCTTGACTGAGAGAAGTGTATGACGCGGATTGGTCATACACTTTGCTACACAACGCCCACATGGTAAAATGAAAAAAACAACAAAAAAAACGGCCAGTTGGTCATGAAGAAAAAATTAACACACATCTAAAAATGTACTTCATCATAATTTTTAAAAAAACAAACAAACTTTTTTATTTACAAAGAACAAAACAGTAGTTATCAGCATCAAAAGCGCCTATTAGATTAGTTAGGAGATAGGGAAGTTATAAACTGGAGTCTCTTTAAAGAAAGGGCCAGTGGGTATCCTATTGATCTGCAGTCATTTAGATCTGTGCCTTTAAAACGTAGCAATGTATTATTCCTGCCTGCTGCATAAACACAAATTATTTGCTTGGTATAAACTAGAAACAAATTTAGAGTTAAAACCGATATGGCAAAATAATGATATCTACATAGACATAGAACTGAATTAACTGCAAGCATCAATGGAAAACACAATCCTGGCCTGTGACATGTGAGGGTCAGTAGCATTTTTATTTTTTTTTAATTTCACATCATGATCATTTTGGCTTGGTCTCTTAACTGCTGAGTGACATAGTATCAGTTGAAGTTTGAAAGAAAACACAAAAAAATAAAACAAAAGTGGTAAAGAACCTAGTTTGCTCGCAATTGCACTTTTTCCAGAAATAAAAATCAAAAAATAATTTAATAAGCAAAAGGTCCTCTTCAGTTGTATAAATATAGAACCCGTCATGATTTCTTTAGGCAGCGAAGGGACGAGTCCGTGTTCAAGACTTCAATCATTGCTCTCAATGTAGGAAAAGATTCTGATACAGATGGAAGGCTCTTGTATGAAGCAGGCAAGCTAGCAACAAAACAATATAATACTACATTAATATTATGTACATATACGCACACATATTGATACATCTCTCAGATCTATCTGAAATGTGCCTACACTTCTGGATTATCTGGAACTCTACTGAAATAGGGGCGATTTTCCAGACTCCCGAGAGCAGGCAAGTCTTCCAGCAGTGAGATCTTATTTGTGGCGATGGCAGGCAGCCAAAATTCTCGTATTGAACTCCATGATGGTCTAAAGAGAAGCACTATGCTGGGACTGTTTATAGGGGCTCTCTGCCAGCACTGCTTTAAGGGGTTGTCTGCGTCAGACAATCCCTACTTCAAAGAAGGGTCCCTCGGCAATAAGCTGATAAAAGTATCAGACCACACATGAAATATTGTGTACAATTTTGGGCACCCGTATATAAGAACTAGAACAGGTGAAGAGGAGGGCGACAAAAGGTAACTAAGGCCCCATGCACACAACCGTAGAATGCGTGCGTAATTACGGACCCATTAATTTCTATGGCCGACGGACACCTACCCGTATATTTACCGGAAGGTGTCCGGGCCGTAGAAACTTTCCATAAAAAATAGGACATGTCCTATTTGTTTTTATTTTACGGACCGTGCTCCTATTCTTTATAATGGGAGCACGGTCCACAAATGCGGTTGACTGTCCGCAGCTGTCCGTGCCCATCATCATAGACCGGGATTACGGGCATGGTTGTGTGCATGGGGCCTTAGTGAATGGGTGGACTGCAGTACCCAAAAAGTTAATCAAAATTTGTTTGTTATTTTTCAGTTTGACAAAAAGCATAAAAATAACAAACACATCTTATGTCAAAATATTTTAATAGACAGTACACAGATCTGTCTCTTGTTCTTTTTATACCCAGGTCTGTGACAAAGGGGCATCCACTATCTCTAAAAGAGAGAAGGATTCTCCATCATTATAGTAGGGATTTCTCTACTGTAAGAGCAGCGATTCTATGGAACTTTTTGCCACAGGATGATGTGGTTGATTCATTGAACAAGTTCAAGAGGGACCTACATGCCTTTCTCGAAAGAAATAATAATATCACAAGTCATGTTACTAGATTGCTGGAGATGGGTCATTGAGCCAGAGATTTATTCTGAGCGCTGTTTTTGTAAAGGATCTTTCTCTCCAAAATAAAAATAAATTGGCAACTACCTCATGGGGGTTTTGCCTTCCTTTGGAACAACCCTGCTGGATCATAGATGGACCTTGATGGACCGGTGTCGTCTTTCAACCTTATCAACTATCAAAGGCGGATCTTAAAATTCTTTTGACATAAGTAGATGCCCGTACATTTGCTTGTGTACTAATATAATACCGATGTACGACCTAACTACAGGCAATATGGCAAGACAGCCCTGAGGTCCTTCCTTAGGCAGTCTGCCATTTTATGCAATGGGCACTGATTGAAGTCCTTCATACAAGGTTAAAAATGGGGATATCGGCAACTGGCTACCGCTCAGGATGAGCATACTGGTCATAGCCCATGAACGCGTTAATGTAATAGAAAACTTCTGTTTCTAGTGATAGATACTCTTAAAGCTTATTATTGTAATCCATGATGGCAATCACCATCAAAAGGTTTAAGAGCTGGAGACATTTATTTTGTTTTTGCTCATTTTTGGCACACAGTTACTATGCCATTATGGTATTTTTGCCAACACTTATTTTCTCTGTTTTTTTTTACATTTAAAACAAAAAAAGTTTAAGATGTTTTTAATTTACCTTCTTAGATTTATCCAGCTTTTGGATGTTTTGCTGAATGCCTCTGATCCTGGTGCGGTCATAGCTTCAAAATCTACCAGCTAAAATAAATTACTGAAATTAGCTCATAAGCTCTTGCTTTAAAGTACAGTAAACTCCAAACCACATGAGTGTCTAATACGGAGAGAGAAGATAATAGTATATGCTCACACTATGCATTGTAATATTTATACCAGAAGAGGCCCAAAGAACAGATCTTGGGGTTCACCTGGAGTGTGTCCATGAATATGCATGAAAGCTCTATGTACATTTTCTGCCTTCCATGGGTATGCTACTCCGAGAAGCCAATACCAAGGTGGGGCTTCTGTTGTCACTTTTGAAAAAAATGGCTACCACAACTCAATAGAAAAATGCCATTATCTCTGAAAGTATAAACAAATAATTGCCAAATGCCGTATATTGCTCGAACTTCTGATGTACTAGTATATGGCCAATTATTTTATTATAAAATTAAGAACTCCTTTTGCGCATAGGAATAGGTTACACAATTAATAGTTTGACATAATGGTGGAAACAAACCTTTCCTTTAGGAATCTTCCCTGAAACCTCTTTACCACTGGCCATTAAAGCGCCCATAATTACAGAATAAGCAACCACGCTAAAGGAGAAAAAAAAAAAAAAGAAGGAGACTTTATTTTTGGTACTTAAAACATTGTTATTGCAATACAAACGATAGATCCAGGAGAAAAACTTTCTGCATCCATCAAACGGGTAAGTTATGTATACAGGTGAGTTAAAATGTACTAACCATTTGCGAGTGAATCTTGGAAAAAGGAGCAATGCAGCGGAGAACAATTTATTTAACCAATAAAAGGAAGTCTTTTTTCTGGTCCTTAAATCATACCTACTGTTACAACAGCAGATGTACAATAGTTAGATGTAGTGCAGCCAGAAATGTTGCGTGTTGGGCTCTGCTCACATCTGTCTCGGGAGATCGCTCAAAACTGAAACCACAATGCAGTGATTGCTCTGTTGTAAGACTGATACCACTGGCAACTGACGGAACCCATTTACATAGAATAGGGTACATTTGCTTTAGTCGTTGCTTCCCTTTATTTTGACGGGAAGAATAGCGCTGCATGCAGAACTATTCCTGTTAAATCTGAAATTTAACTTTCTTCCTTTCTGTAAATGCAAATTCTCTAATCCTTGGTTATTGATTGGGCTCTTCATAGTGTGATGTAAGAGCTGCGGGGTATTCTGAGCCAATCAGACAGCTCTTCTGCTGCTCCGCCTCTCCCCACTGCAGTGCATTCCTCCTTGTCTTCTATTTATATTACTTTACACAGATTTTTGGGGACTGAGGTGGTTTCTGAACATTTACAAAAAGTCTGAAGGCAGGAAAAGGGGGGATTATAAGCTGCTGAAAAGTCAGAAAGATGCCAATTTCTCCAAATAAGAAACACAGACAAAAGTGTCATGTATGCACATGTACTACTGATTTATGAAAAAAAGAAGTTGTAGCATAGGCACGTTTCAAAAGTATCATTCCAAGACTTTTCAGGCACATTATAGAAGTTGAACTGGGACCGGAGGTGAACAGTTCCTGGTCCCGACTGTCTCTAAAATCAATGGTTCTACAGACGTCTGCATTAAAATCAAAGAAGTGATTGACCTTGAGGTTACTTGCTGCATTGACAATTGAGACCTGCACACTGACAACGGACCAACTGCTGGATACCACAATCAGAAAAGAACACACTTATAAAAAGGTAGCAGCACAAAAGCTTTAGATTTTGGAAAACCAGAGCAAAAAGTTGCCTCCAAAACAAACAAAACTGTGCAATATGCAACGCCCGATCATACGAACACTTTTCTGGTGCGAATATTCTGGACTGCTTATATACAGCAAGACTCCATTCTATGGATGCTCATAAAAAACTTGTCCAGATGTGGTTAGCCTTTTATTATATATTTCTTAGAAGGGATAGCAGAAAATCATTCGGGATATCAATGTCCTATACTGCAGGATGTGTTCCCTTACTACCGAATATTTTATACTATGACTATTTGTACCCATCAGAGAAAGTGCATTAGTCATTTATATAAAGAAAATAGCACTAAACAATGAGGCGCACAAATAAAGGCGACAAAAAAAAATATATTTAGTTTAATTTTAGAGACTAATATTTAACTACATCAGATATCGGCCACTGTTGTAGATGTTTGCACTATGGTTTTCTTTTTCAGCTATGGTACATTTCTCTTCACAAAAAACATAAGTAGGAAAGTAAAGGTTGTCCCTACCCCACAGTCAGCAGTTTGGGCAGTGCCCACTTAGTGGTCAAAACGACTGCTTAGCTGGCTGTACACATAAGAAAACGACGACATGATCTTTCTGGCGGACGTTCATTTTCTAAAGGTTGTTTTACCAATAATATCTACAGAGAGCATCTGTGTAAATACATTGCTTTATCTTATACGGATTAAAACGTATTCTCATCCATTTAGAATTCTTCAGGCTACGAAGTCTGTACAGAAAGTGTTCTGGTGATATTGCATTCTTAATGGTGCATTCATTTGAAGTAGGAAGAAGGAAAAAAAAACCCCAAGAGGACATTACGGTATGGGAAGCAGCGGAGCGGTTTAGGGTGTTTGTCAAAACTGTCCACCGTTTACAATAGAAACTAACCGGTATCTGAATGCTGCTCTGGGATGTAATACAGGATATACTCAGGTAACTTATCAAGTGCTTTTCTTGAATTGATCCTAACTTTTTATTTACAGAATATCTAAACTTCTGTATCTAGAGATTAAACCTAAAAACTCAACAGCTATGGTTCTGTTCACATCTGCACATGGAGGCTCCATCCAAAGCCTCTGTCGGCAATTCCAGCAGATTTAACGGCAAGAATAGCGCTGTATGCAGCTTGCCGTCAAAACAAAGGAAGCCGCGACGGTCCCCATTGACATCGGACGATCCGGCAGAGAGTAATGTCTTTTAATATTAGGCCGTGACGCATATGTGATCGGTGCCTAATAAAAGTGCATGAGCCGATATAATCCACACATATGGAAGGTAATGTAGTGTTCATAGGAGGGTGGGTAGAAATTTTTCTGTACATCCTCTCAGTCATACCACTCAAGAACACCACAGTCAGCCTCTATGCAGTATGAAATAGCTGATAACAGGGAACAAAACCCGCTCAGCACATGTACATAAGATAGTAATTAGGTTTAGCCTCCGTTCAAAAGACAACTGAAGTGTATATATATATATATATATATATATATATAAATATATATATATATTTTTTTTTATATAAAATTTACAAGAAACCACCTCCATCCTATGATCTTTTTTTAACTTATAAAAGTATACGGTGCTTTCCAAATATTTTATTATGATGGATGACACTGACCTGGATCCCCTGGAGAGCGGCATTAAATTGTAGAAATAGTACACCAATGACAGAATCAGTTCACACACAACATCTGCTTCCTAGAAACCAAAGACAAGAAGCATTCTAAGCATCAGTAATGTCTTCCAAGAGCAAGTTCACATTTTCTTGGTTAAACCAATGTAGATAGTCTAAATAATTGCGGTTGCAAAAAAGGCTTGGTTATGAAAAATTATATATAAAAAATGAGAAGACGCCTAGATTCATTTCTGCAGTAATAGAGATTTGGTGCATTGAAATACACAATGAAATCCAATACGCACAAAGCTAAAATGTATGCAGGTCTATAAATATGACATTACCTTCCAGTCACCTTGAAAATACAAGACAGCGAATATGTTCTCAGTTCTGCAATAACCAACTGGTCAGCACAGATCAGTTTGGATAACTATTCTCAGACAATGGGCTAAAAAGGAAAACTAAGTTGTAAAAATAAGTGTGTGGAAAGGGGAAATGCTACTTTTTGCTCAACCAACTCACATTATAGAATATATTGTCTAGCTGGCTTTAAAGTTAAACTAAACTAGTCATCAATGGGATCAGATAGGTGCCGAATTATCGGATATGCTGGATTATTATGAATGGAGATTTCCCAATTAGTTCCCTCTGGTTCTGGTCTTGTAAAATTCAACATTATATTGCAGTCCTATGCTGGAAAAAAGTGCTAGATTAGCAGCCTTTCTGGATTATCAAATGCCACAATAAAAGTAAACCACAGCATTAAGAAGCAAAACTCAATAGTTCACATCACTAGATGTTTGCCTTATTGACAATGTATTTCCAAAATGTGTATTGCTAGAAATTAAGCCTGAAGCGGTATTCCCGGATAGGTAGAAAAAATAAAAAGTTACCTTTAATTGAAACAACTTTTCCTTATGGAATGCAGTGATGTGAGTGGTTCTCCCATTGTGATGCGTTTGTGATGGTTCATACAAGGATTGTAAAAAAAACTATACAGCAAGTAAGGTGGAATAAAGTTTGTGCTAACTGCAGACTTTTTCAATATTAATCTGCAATGTGAATTCTGTCATAGGAGCAGAAAAATGGAATTGAAGCTGTGACGGATCTGTCACACAAGGGACAGCAACGACACCTGACAAACCCCATTGATTTATAATGGGGTCTGTCGGGTTCCGTTAGAGTGCCTATAATGTTTCTGGGAAAAAAAATAAAAAATCTGCATAATGGCCTATTTTTTCTGTCAAATGTGATGGACGGTCCAAACAGAACCTCCAACGCAAATGTTAAAGCCCAAAGAAAACGCCTTTAAAAAAGAGGACCGGTCAGCTCACCTAGCATGTCGATAAGGTGTGCCCCTACACAGTTTGACATGGTCAGCACGGATTAGACTATCTAGATTTGTCTATTTATACATATATTTCCAGGAAGAATAACAGAGGACTAGCACAATGCAGAGTTCTACTAGGCACAGAAGGCAGTGAATAAGGGTATGTTCGCGCGGCATATTTTTGGACGTTTTTCAGGCCGTAAAATCTGAAGCAGAACGACTCCAAACATCTGCCCATTGATTTCAAATGGAAAAAACAGAATTCTGTTCCGACGGGCCGTTTTTTACGCAGCCGTTTTGAAAAACGGCCGCGTAAAGAAACGGCCGCAAAAAGTGCAGGTCACTTCTTGGGATGTTTTTGGAGCCATTTTTCATAGACTATTGAAAACCGCTCCAAAAACGGCCGTAAAAAAAAAAGGACGCAAAAAACTTCTGAAAATCAGGAGCTGTATTCCCTTGAAAACATTCAATGCCCCCATTGGGAGGGTGAAACATTGCACCGACATGTGGTGGTAAATAAACCTTTTTTACCTTTGGAGTGCTGCTTCCTTGCTCACTTTTTTGTACGTATTTGGAGGAGCGGTCACTCCTTTTGAGGCTCTGCACCCGCCGTGAAGTCTTTTAGCTAAAGTGATGTTCGTGTTTTCTGCTTTTTCACACACACACGTGTGTGTGTGTGTGTGTGTGTGTGTGTGTGTGTGTGTATAATATATTTCTTATAATGTATGTATATGCATATGTGTAAATATATATATTATACACACACGTTTAGCGTATATATTATTTTATTTTTTTACTGGATGACTCAGACTGATGCCATCTGAAACTCAGTCTATGTCAACGAGTTTGTTGTTATTGCAGAATTTAGCTAATTCATCGGATCAGTTTGACAAATTATCCTCAGCCAAATTGGTTAAAAAAGGAGAAGTTGTAAAAGTCAGTGTTTGGAAGGGGTTAATGTCTCTTTTTGCTCAACCAACTCACACTAAATAATATATTGTAAAGTTGGCTTTAAAAAGTTACATGATTTAATCCAGTGGTTTTGTCTACTTATACATTAAACATACACTCTTTTTAAGCATGTATTTTTAATTTTCTTGATACTTTTTTACCAAATGGCGCAAGAGTGTATTGAATTGGTACCATGACAATATTGTTTAATTTAACACAATTTAAGAAAAAGTGAGAATGGACACATCGGTAGCTCAGTGACTGTACAGAGCTTTTTTTTTATCTACATTCACAGATATTGGAGAGTAATCTTATGTAGAAAAAAAACCAAAAACTAGCTGTTCCACTGTATTATAGGGGCTCAGCTAATTTGTCAGGGATGCATTTGACAACAAGCGGTTTCCAAGGACAACCAGCATAACGGAGTGCATATATAATACATGATGTAACTCCGGTTGCGTAGTACTCTACATATATTGCATTACTGATCTTGTACTAATCCTATCACTATGTATAAACTGTACAATGGTGCTCAAAAGGTGGACATACTGTCACCAGATTATAAGTGCCCTATCTCCTACATAATCTGATCGGTGCTGTAATGTAGAGAACAGTGGATTTTATTTTGAAAAAAGATCATTTTTGACAGTTATGAGCAATTTTAGATTTATGCTAATTAGTTTCTTAATGACCAACTGGGCGTGTTTTTACTTTTAACCAAGTGGGCGTTGTACAGAGGAGTGTATGGTGCTGACCAATCAGTGTCCTACACTTCTCATTGTTCCAGCCCAGCTTCTTTCACTGCACAATCACGCTGTAACAATGGGCTGGAACAATGAGAAGTGTATGACACTGATTGGTCACTGATTGGTCAGCGCCATACACTCCTCTGTACAACGCCCACTTGGTTAAAAGTAAAAACACGTCCAGTTGTCTATTAACCCCTTCACGACATCCGCCGTATATATACGGCGCACGTCGGGTGGGGGAATATGGAGCGGGCCCACAGGCTGAGACCGCTCCATAGAGCGAGTGTGTCGACTGTGTGCTACAGCCGACACTTCTGGGTAAGGAGCGGGATCCCGTTCGAGTGCGATCCCGCTTGTTTAACCCGTTAAATGCTGCTTTCAATTGCGATCGCGGCATTTAAAATTACTCGGTGAGATCGGGGGAGCCGCTGGTTGGCACGGCTGCCTGTGGGTCTGACAAAGTCCCCCAGGTCCGCCATCTTTGTATGCCTATGACATGGCTTCATAGGAGACTGTCAGAATCGCGATATACTGCAATACATTAGTATTGCAGTATATCGTGCAAGCGATCTAACGATCGCTGGTTAAAGTCCCATAGGGTGACAAGTAAAAAAAACTGTAAAATAAAGTTTTTTGAACAAATAAAATAAAAAAAATTAAAACCTCAAAAAAAACAAAAACAAAAAAAAAAAAAACCTTTTCCCATTTTCCTTCAAGCACAATGTAAAAAAAATAAAAAAGCTAATATAACTGGTATTGACGCGTCCGTAAAAGTCTTAACTATTACAAAGTATCATTATTTAGTCCGCACGGTGAACGCCGTAAAAAATTAAAAACATCAGAATTGCTGTTTTTTGGTCCCTTCTCCCACAAAAAATGAAATAAAAAGTGATGAAAAAGTCTCACGTACCCCAAAATGGTACCAATATAAACTGCCTCAAAATTCAGTTTGGAAGTTTGAGGCAGATTTTCCTCTCCCTGCACACCGATTTTCGCGCCGTTTTTCACCCGCGGCCATTGAGCGCCGCGGGCATAAAACAGCGAAATACGCTTTCTCTGCCTCCCATTGAAGTCAATGGGAGGTCAGAGGCGTAAACGCCCGAAGATAGGGCATGTCGCTTCTTTTTCCCGCGAGGCAGTTTTACTGCTTGCGGGAAAAAGACACCGACACCTCCCATTGAAATCAATGGGAGGCATTTTAGGGCAGTTTTTGCCGAGTTTTGCGACGCCAAACATAGCCTAAATTTGGTATTGCTGTACTCGTATTGACCCGCAGAATAAAGTTAACATATCATTTTTACCGTACGTTGAACGCCGTAAAATCAAAACCACCCAAAATGTTGAGGAATCACTCTTTTTTTTCCTATTCCACTCCACATATATATTTTTTCTTGTTTCCCACTACATTATATGGTACAAAAAATGGTGCTGTAAAAATCTACAACTCGTCCTGCAAAAAACAAGCCCTCATACGGCAATATTGATGGAAAAATAAGAGTTATGGCTTTTGGAAAGTGTGGAGGAAAAAACAAACGTGAAAATCCGAAAAATGGCTGCGGCGGGAAAGGGTTAAGAATCAAATTAGCATAAATCTAAAATTGCTCATAACTTGCTCAAAAATTATCGTTTTTCAAAATAAAAACCACTGTTATCTACATTACAGCGCCAATCAGATTATGTAGGAGATAGGGCACTTATAATCTGGTGACAGAGCCTCTTTAAGCGGACTGATCAGATATTTATACTGCCCTGTGTGAGGGCATCATATAGACGTGACAGACACACGGATTTCAGCGTACTTTCACTTATTAGTTATGGTTAAAGGGGTTGTCCAGTTATTTATTTGTAGAATAGGAAATCATACATGTATTAGAAATTCTGCTCATATAACTTTCTTATAGTGCATGAGGCCCGTGTCACAGCAGAATGATATAGCCCACAGATAAATCCAGAGTTATGAATCCACAGGAGAACTGAATAGGACTTGACATGGAGTCAGTCATGTGCCGCCCCCACCCAAAGATGCGTAGTTACCAACAGTCCCGAATTTGCGGAGACCGTCCCGAATTCACAGAGACAGTCCTGGTAAATTACCGTCCCGGCAACTTGAACCGGCGACTTCCGTATTCAACTGCATCTGCGTCTTCAAGACGCAGATACAATTGAATATTATGGCAGAGAAGAGAGCTTGCTTCCTACTTTGCCATTCAGTAGGTTACAGGCCACTTTAGGCCTGCAGCCTATGAAACGCTGGGACAGGATCCCTGCGCGATGAAGTCACAGGATAGCGCTGGCCTACGCAAGGATTCTGTCTCAGCACCTAATAAGCTAAATGACTAAGGAGATTGTGGAGCTCCATTTTTCGCAAGAATGGGGCTAGGTGAGTATATGTTTTTTTGTGGCAATATCTATCGGAAGCAGTGCGTGGCAATAGCTACTGGGGGCAGTATCGGCCACCATCTACAAGTGGCACAATCTACACTGGCTTTTACGCTACCAGTAGCGGTCAGCACGTATCGCCTAGCCCTAGTGATAAAGCGAGACATTACCTGCCTGTATACTACCAGATAACCAGAGAGATATGCTGGCCACCATAGTAGCGGTCAGCCAAACTTGTATGAAGAAATTCGGGGGAAGAAAGCCAAGACCCATTCATCACACCCTCCAGATAAACCACCCCCCCATAAGACCCACCCACCCACATTAGCCACAGCCTAAGTGTCCCTGTAAAAAAATCTTGAAATGTTGTCAACTATGATCATGTGACCCCCACGTGACCCTGTAGCATTCAGTTAGCAACAGGGATACATGACAAACGTGTTGGGGCCACGTATGTCGACAGCGATGTTAGGAGATTCCACAGAGTCCCGAAGCAGAGCCTGTACTAGCGCTCTGCCTGGGACTCCGCTCTGGGGACGCCCCAGACAACGCATTTCCATATATGGACAGCGATGTCAGGGAATTCCACATATTCCCGGAGCAGAGCCCATACTAGCTGCTGTGTCCTGCGGGCCGCAGATGACAGCCTCAGGTGCCGCGTGCTTGAGAACCCTGCTCTAGATCATCTTCTAGCTGTGGATGCTTTGAGTCCGTCCTGGGGTCAGGAATTGGGATTTGCCTTCCCACCTCTTTTTCCTATTCCCAGGGTACTAAAGAAAATCAGGGAAGACAGAGCTGCAGTAATTCTGACTGCTCCAAGGTGGCCCAGGAGAGCCTGGTTCATTTAGCTCATGTCCCGGTCAGTAGCTCCTCCTTGTATCCTTCCCAGGGCCCCCCTTCTATACGCATCTCAACAAACTTCAGTTGACGGCATGGAATTTGAGAGGTTAATTCTCTGAGGACGCATCCATGGGCTAAGTGAATATTACTAATGGTGGAATGATGAACAAAGTTATCACTGTGCGAGTATTCACTGTCTCTAGATGTCTGTCTCCCTAGGAGATGTCACGTTGTTAATAAAGTTTAGTTTAAAGTAAAAAAAAACAAAAAAATAAAAAACACAGAAGAGACAGGGAGAAGAATGTAAGTGCTGCTCCTCATAGACACAGTATTTCTACCTACAGAAACATCTCATCTTCGTAACTTCTGCTCCTTAATAACCTAGAATTCACTTGTTATATACCTGAATAGTGTCGGCAGCAGTCATGTGACCCACATCATGTGACATCTTTAGTCCAGTTATCCTATGAATGCAATTCTATGGAATAATCTGTGGACTATACCATTTTTTTATTTGTAGACAGAGGCAACTGCACTGGTATAAGAAAGGTAAGTGAGCAGAATTTTAATTAGGTTTATATTAGAAATCTGTGTTTATTAAATAAATCAATACAACAAAATTAAAAAGTGGACAACCCTTAGGCCCTGTTCGCACAGAGTTTTTTTGGACGAGTTTTTTGGAGCGGAAACAGCTCCGCAAAACTCATCAAAAAATGGCTGAAATTTCGATGGGAGGCGGAGGAGTTTTTTTTTACTGCGAGCGGAAAAACCGCCTCGCGGTAAAAAGAAGTGACATGACCTATCTGGAGGTGGTTTCCGCCTCCAAAACGCCATTTCAATCAGTGGGAGACGGGAAAAAATACGCCTCGACGAGTGTTTTGACACGTTTTTGTCAAACCACCGTGCAAAAAACGTCTGGAGCTGATTTTGCAGGAGGAATTTTCCTCCTGCAAAAAACTCTATGTGAACTAGTCCTAAGTAGTTATTGAGTATTCAAAACATACTTGCAGTGCATGGCCAGTGCAGTAAGTAGGAGCCCAAGTATACTTATATACTCACGCTCCCCCCACCCTCCGATTGACACTATTCTCTCTATGCACAGTAATAGGGAGAAAAGTCGATCGGCGCTCGTTGCTCCGGCTGCTTATCGGCCGATGTAAAAGGGCCTTAGTGAGGGCAACATAATGTGGATAATCGGTTCCCTTTTAAGGGCAGCATAATGTAGTGGTAGACATTTATTTGCTTAAGTAAAGCAGTTTCTGAGAACTTACATGCAGAGCCCACGTAGTGCCGGCAGAGATAAGTCTTGCATATTCATAGGCTGCCACTAGTTCCGCTCTCTGCCCACTCTCCACTCATTGAGAGATGTTTCCTTATTAATGTGCATAGAGACAGTCATTCAGCGGAAATTAGGCGGAGCTAGCAGAAAGTGGGAGGTCACTTCATTATCCTGCCCCCCGACAGGGTAGCGTAAATATCTGACCTATCCGCTTTAAGATTTGTATTGACATGGGGTTATTTGGTAGAAATTAAGAAGTATACACAAATCAAACTAAATTCCACTCACTCCTAGTTCTGTGGAAAGTGCCAAAACCTTTCCTTTTGCTGTAAGATCCTTATAAAGAGACTCGATCTCTGCATGGTACAATTGTGTTCTTTCCTCTGTTGTCTGTGTCTCCACTGAAAACAATATATTACCAATTCTGAAAGAGAGCATTCAAACCGTCAAAGGGAGATCAAGAAAGCTAAAACTCCTTCAATAAACACACAGGATAATTAAGAAACAACAGGATGTCCATCAGGCAGGCTCATAGAAAAGTTGCCGGTCAGAACACATTCGTTCATTTGTTTTACAGAGAAAACTGAACATTTCTAGTGTGCACGGCTTCAATAACAGATTTTGGAAAAATAAAAATCAGTGATTGATCTCATTTTTGAAGCAAGAAAAATTTTCAGACACTAGGCTGTAAAAAATACTTAGCAAAATGTGTTTGGATTTTGTGGCTGTGCCGCTCAATATACAGAATGCACAGACTTCAGGCTCATTCAGATGAGCGTATATGTAGTCCATGTGACGGCCGTTAAAACAATGGCTGTCACACGGACTCATGTACTTCAATGGGGCCGTTCACACGACCGTTGGGGCCGCACGGACGTGTCAAACGGTAGTTTTCCACATCCAGGTTGGCTACGTTTGTCTGGATGTAGCACCTTAGCCGGTGTTGATGGAGTTTTGTTTCCATTCACTCCACAGTCTGTACTAGAAATAAGTGCTATGACCCATATGTTTAAATTTACGGGGGTGGGCCATTGGTTCAATTTATGGAAGAGTCACATGCAATAGAATGGCAATTTAATATTTTGGAAACCAGTACCAGAAACCCCTGCTGGGTTCTTTCAGACACAGCTTATGGACAAGAATGGCGCTGTTTATGGGGGAAAGCATATGCTTTTTGCATTTACACGTAGCCATTATGTCATGCGTCCTAAAAAAAAAAACCGGACTGTCTCAGATATATCTTCCACTCAAATCATTCACCATTTCAACAAAATCTTTTTAGAAAGATTGAGTCCCTTTCAACTCCATCAACATATATGATTAGCAGAACTTGTAGACATGCATACATACATACTACCGTTCAAAAGTTTGGGGTCACCCAGACAATTTTGTGTTTTCCATGAAAACTCACACTTATATTTATCAAATGAGTTGCAAAATGACTAGAAAAAATAGTCAAGACATTGACAAGTTAAGAAATAATGATTTTTATTTCAAATAATAATTTTCTCCTTCAAACTTTGCTTTGGTCAAAGAATGCTCCATTTGCAGCAATTACAGCATTGCAGAACTTTGGCATTCTAGCTGTTAATTTGCTGAGGTAATCGGGAGAAATTTCACCGCATGCTTCCAGAAGACCCTCCCACAAGTTTGATTGGCTTGATGGGCACTTCTTGCATACCCTACGGTCAAGCTGCTCCCACAACAGCTCTATGGGGTTGAGATCTGGTGACTGCGCTGACCACTCCATTACAGATAGAATACCTGCTGCCTGCTTCTTCCCTAAATAGTTCTTGCATAATTTGGAGGTGTGCTTTGGGTCATTGTCCTGTTGTAGGATGAAATTGGCTCCAATCAAGCGCTGTCCACAGGGTATGGCATGGCGTTGCAAAATGGAGTGATAGCCTTCCTTATTCAAAATCCCTTTTACCTTGTACAATTCTCCCACTTTACCAGCACCAAAGCAACCCCAGGCCATCACATTACCTCCACCATGCTTGACAGATGGCGTCAGGTACTCTTCTAGTATCTTTTCAGTTGTTCTGCGTCTCACAAATGTTCTTCTGTGTGATCCTAACACCTCAAACTTCGATTCGTCTGTCCATAACACTTTTTTCCAATCTTCCTCTGTCCAATGTCTGTGTGCTTTTGCCCATATTAATCTTTTCCTTTTATTAGCCAGTCTCAGATATGGCTTTTTCTTTGCCACTCTGCCCTGAAGGCCAGCATCCCGGAATAGTCTCTTCACTGTAGACATTGACACTGGCGTTTTGTGGGTACTATTTAATGAAGCTGCCAGTTGAGGACCTGTGAGGCGTCTATTTCTCAAACTAGAGACTCTAATGTACTTGTCTTGTTGCTCAGTTGTGCAGCGGGGCCTCCCACTTCTCTTTCTACTCTGGTTAGAGCCTGTTTGTGCTGTCCTCTGAAGGGAGTAGTACACACCGTTGTAAGAAATCTTCAGTTTCTTGGCAATTTCTCGCATGGAATAGCCTTCATTTCTAAGAACAAGAATAGACTGTCGAGTTTCACATGAAATCTCTCTTTTTCTAGCCATTTGGAGAGTTTAATCGAACCAACAAATGTAATGCTCCAGATTCTCAACTAGCTCAAAGGAAGGTCAGTTTTATAGCTCCTCTAAACAGCAAAACTGTTTACAGCGGTGCTAACATAATTGCACAAGGGTTTTCAAATCATCCATTAGCCTTCAAACACAGTTAGCAAACACAATGTACCATTAGAACACTGGAGTGATGGTTGCTGGAAATGGGCCTCTATACACTTATGTAGATATTGCATTAAAAAACAGACATTTGCAGCTAGAATAGTCATTTAGCACATTAACAATGTATAAATTAATCAGAAATTCACTCTAATGTTATCTTCATTGAAAAAAACTGGGCTTTTCTTGCAAAAATAAGGAAATTTCTAAGTGACCCTAAATTTTTGAACGGTAGTGTGTGTGTGTATGTATATATATATATATATATATATACACACATACACACACACACACACACACTCAGAGATATCTCTGTTTTGATGTCCCTGGTGCCGTGCTTGCAAGTGCCATAGAGGTGGTCTTCTTCACTTTCAGTGCTCCGGGCTCTTCACTGAATGGAGTCAGCCCTTCCCCTCTGTTCTGAGTGACTGCTCTAGCAGCTAATAAAGGAGACCGATAGAGCCCTCAATCAGAGCACGGGGGACATTAAAAATGGAGATTTAGTCATACAATTTGCATGACAAACAACATAGGTATGGTTACGCTGAACTCGCCACCCTGTATATAGTGCGGTCAGCATTTTTGAAGACTCAACTCAAAACTGCTGACAGGTTCTATTTAAAGGGTAACTATTCGTTGTTGTTTTTTAAATAACGTATTGGGCAGGCGATTAAGAAATATAGCAATACACTTTATTAACCAATTCAGCCTTCTTTCATTGTAAAACTGTTCCTGAACTGCTGCCCCTATCCTCAGCTACTGGCTGTTGCTAAGGAAAAACGAGAATTACTTACCGGTAATTGTTTTTTTGGAGCTCATAACAGAACTCATGCGAGGAGACCGCCCATCCCAGGACAGGAAACCTGAGGAGATAAAAAGGTTCACACCCCTCCACACCTCAGTGATTTGCAAGAAAGGAAGTACCCGGAGGAGTGAAACAAAACGTATCTTGAAAGATACCACCACAAGAGGCAGAGATGAAAGGGGACCCAAATCCGGTAAATTATATCCCTATTCTGCCTAGGCCAGCCCTCACCTATAGACCTCAACACGGAGGAAAGGATAGCGAATTAACGGACTATCAGTACCTAATAAAATCTTATAAGGGAGGGGATATATAGGGTGCGGTCATGAGCTTCAAAAAAAAAATTACCGGTAAGTAATTCTTGTTTTTCCATCGCTCATGACAGCACCAATGCGAGACTAGACTAGTTTCAGGTTTCCTGTCCTCCGGATAGGTCGTCCAGGGGAGCTTCTGCTCCAATTGGAGTTTAGGCAGTGGTGCTGGAACAGGGACAATCTGCAGATTGTTTCCAGATGCGGTCTTCCTCTGATGGATCTATTTGACACCAGAGAGAACATATATGGACAGTGATGTCAGGGGATTCCCCAGAGTCCCGGAGCAGAGCCTATACTAGCGCTTTGCACGGGACTCCAGCTCTGGGGAAGCCCCAGACAACGCGTTTCCATATATGAACAGCGATGTCAGGGAATTCCACATAGTACTCCTCCGGGTACTTCCTTTCTTGCAAATCATTGAAGTGCAGAGGGGGTGTGAACCTATTTATCTCCTCGGGTTTCCGGTCCTGGAATGGGTGGTCTCCTAGAATGGGTGCTGTCATGAGCGATGGAAAATCTGTATTCAGCAACGTACACAGTGAATACAGCTTCTCTGTGTGGGGAACACTTTATGCTGCCTGCTCTTGAAACCGGATGCACATAATGTCTCAGTGCAGTGGGTGTTTCTCCAACAGGCTGTTTCAGTCTGTTCCTAATAACCAGCCACACTGATCTCCCTGCCAGACGCTCCAAGGGTATGTTCACACGCTAAAGTAAAAACAGCTCTAAAATACAGAGCTGTTTTCGAAAGAAAACAGCCTCTGATTTTCAGCCGTTTTTAAAGCAAATGTTTTTTGATGCGTTTTTTTTTTAGCTGTTTTTCTATTGAAACAATGAAAAACTGCCCCAAAAACGGCTCATAAGTGACATGTACTTCTTTTTACGGGGCCTTTTTTCAAACGGCCGTGAAAAAAAACGCACAATCTGAACGAAACGCTGTTTTTCCCATTGAAATCAATGGGCAGATGTTTGGAGGTTTTCAGCTCCATAGGATTCAGTTTGCATCAGCATTGATTTCAATGGTGACCGATCCGCTGCAAATGGTTTCCGTTTGTCTCCGTTGTGCAAGGGTTCCGTCGTTTTGACGGTATCAATACCGTAATGACGGAACCCCTGCACAATTGAGACAAACGGAAACCATTTGCACCAGATCCGTCACTATTGAAATCAATGGTGATGCAAACGGAAACCTATGGTTTGTTTCAGTCAGCGTACTGTTCATAGGTTCCCCTGACGGAAAGCTCAGACGGAACCCCTGAACGGAGCCCTGACGCAGATGTGAACGAAGCCTCAGTCAGTCGGCTACAGAAATACCCAATGCAGAGGCGTAGCTAGGTTCTCCAGCACCCGGGGCAAAGATTCAGTTTGACGCCCCCCCCAACCTCTTTCCCGAAGCTCCTTCCCCCTTGCCATGTTCGTTTTCTCTACCAATCAATGACGTGCCATTTCTTTTCCACATTTTTTTTAATGTAACTCGAGCATAAAAACATTAGTACATTTTACAAGCAATATAGTTCTATACACAACACCAGAACCCAGCTCATTACACATATACAGCACCAAAACCAAGCTCATTACACATATACAGTGCTAGAACAAAGCTCAGTACAAGTACATTTCGGTACAGAGATCATTTGCAAAGTCAGGTTAGCAGCTTCCAGTATGTCCTGAATAATGGTAATTATATACTGGGAGTTGCTTATACCCCCAAAAAAATAGTACCCTCCACCATCTGTAAAGATCATACAGTAATAATTAGGCTTCATTCTCACCTGCGTCGTGGTTCCGTTCATGGGTTCCGTCAGACCTTTCTGCCAGGGGAACCCACGAACGGAAACCAAAGCTTTCCGTTACCATTTCAATGGCAACGCTTCCGTTGAAATGGTTTCTGTTTGTCTCCGTTTCACAAGGTTTCCGTTTTATTGGCGGTGTCAATAGAGTAGTCGACTGTATCCACCTGTAATCTATCACATCTAACTTAGATGTGATGTATTACAGGTGGATCCAGAGACACACAAGACCCGCTGACACTGAACCGATCAGTCCCACAGACCAGACAAGTTCAGAATTCAGCGTAGGATACAGCTGCTCTGTATACAGGATACAGAGCAGCTGTATCTCAAAAAAGTAAAAGGTTTTTTTTAAATAAAAACGAATTATAAAGTTGCACAAAACACACGGATGGACATTTAAAAAAAAAAATCCCTTCAAAAAAAATGTGTACATAACCTTTAATGCAAACAATCAGATCTTAACAACCATTGTCCAGTAAAATACGCAGCACATGCAGTTTTACCAAAAGTCGGTGCAGGTTTTAAATGATTGTTAATGTCTGCCAAAAACTCCATGAACATTAACAATCATTTGAAAACTGCGCTGACTCGTGGGAATGCAGCATATTGACGTGGTTTGGAGCTGTATCGTAAACCAACAGCTACTATATGTATATACTATACGGGTATGTTCACACTGGGCAGATACGCTGTGTAAATGTACTGCCCTGTGGTGCAGTTTTTCGGCCAGGAATGGTCGCTGCGGAAAACGGAGCAGAAAAAAAAAAAAAATGGATACTTACCATGGCGACGCTTCCCTCCCACATCCTGCAGCCCTGGGATGAGGTTTCATCCCATATGACCGCTGCAGCCTGTGATTGACTGCAGGGGTCACTTGGGATGAAACATCGTCCCAGGAGGCCGGCCCGGAAAAAGAAACAGAATTCTAGGTAAGTATAAGATTAAAAATTTTCCTGAGTTACGTTTTTTTGCAGCGGAATCGCTGATATTTGTTGCGAGTTTTACTTCCCCATTAAATTAAATGGGGAAAACCCGAAACAAATAAGCAGCATTTACGCAAATACAATTAACATGCTGCGGATTAAAAATACTGACGGCAGGTCAATTACTGAGTCTTTTTCCCGCTCTTCATGTGCGTAAGATTTGTTCAAATCTCACCAACTCTGTTGCTACTGCATTTGGGCTTGTCCACACGTAATGCACTTGCTGCGTATTTAAATACGCAGCAAAATACAGTAGCAGTAAAGTGGGTGATACTTATCAAATCCCATCCACACGCTGCGTAAAATTTCTTACCAGAAATTGACCTGCGGTACGTGTTTTTCGTACTGCAGCATGTCAATTCCTGCTGCGGAAAGTGGACTGAATTGCTGCGATTTTCAGAGATATCGCTATCCCCCAGCACGGTGAAAAATGCAGCAAAATCCGAACCATTTTATGCAGCAAAAAACGCAAGAAATGGTGCTGTTTTTCCACAGCAGAATTTCTGCTAGTGACTGCAGAAATTTTCTGTAGCAATTCCAATACGTGTGGAGAAGCCCTTATACTGCTGATTTAGGGTTTGTCCATACACACACACACACACACACACACACACACACAACAGAATTGTTGCAGAAAATTTCTGCAGCGATTCCGTTGAAAGTCATAGGCACACATCAACACGTACACATCACACACTAATATAATATATATATATATATATATACATACATACATACACACACACACACACTAAATTATATATATATATATATATATATACACACACATATATATACACACACACACACACACTAAATTATAATATATATACACACATATATACACACACACACACACACGAAGACATCCATACATACACACACACACGAACACATCACACACTATATACACACACGATCACATCACACACTATATATATATATATATATATATATACACACACACACACACACACACACACTATATATACACACACACACACACACAAACACATCACACACTATATATATACACACACACACACAAACACATCACACACTATATATATACACACACACACACAAACTATATATACACACACACACGAACACATCACACACTATATATATATATACACACACACACACGAACACATCACACACTATATATACACACACACAAACACATCACACACACTATATATACACACACACACACACTATATATATATATATATATATATATACACACACACACACATCACGCACTATATATATATACACATACACACACACACTATATATACATATATATATATACACACACACACACACACACCACAAATTCAATGCACATTACATGCACACATTATACACATATAAAGTACACATTGTAAACACACATGCACTTACCTTTTATGTAGGATAATTGTGAAGGGAGTTCTGCAGCTTGATGGCCCGACAGTGCTGCAGACCGTCTCCCCTCCCCCTCCCTCAAGTCCCGAATGATAACAGCGGCAGCCCGAGGAGAGGTGTAAAGAGTAGGGCTGGAGGGGAAGATTTGTTAGCAGCACAGACTACAGCTGCTGTTACAGTCTGGCGGCAGTTCTTAGTTGCTGTGCCCTGCGCCTGAGGCCAGAAGCTCACCTAGAAGGCAGGCCGCCGACACTGATCATTGGCGCCCCCATCTAAGTTGCGCCCGGGGCACATGCCCCGCCTGCCCCCCCCCTAGCTACGCCCCTGCCCAATGTACTGAGACATTGTGTGCATCGGGTTTTAGGAGCAGGCAGCATAAAGTGTATCCCACACAAAGAAGCTGTATTCAGTGTATACGGCACTGAATACAGATTTTACCTAGCAACGGACAGTAGCAAGGGGCATCAGTTCAGGAACAGTTTTACAACAAAAGGAGGCGGAATTGGTTATTAAAGTATATTGCAATACTTCTTGAAATCACCTGCCCTACACTTTATTAAAACAAAAAAATTGAATGATAGGTACCCTTTAACAGAATGTAGCACTGGTTTAAAGGATTCCAGCAAGATGAACAGATTGCTCCTATAAGTGATTTCTTTCCAGCTCAAAGTGAACATCTGAAGTGGAAAGCCATTTGTCTTTTTTCATCTAAATAGGTTAAACATTTGGTGCGGATCCATTTCTTAGCAGTCAGAGCTTTTTTTTTTCACATACAAAGCACTAAATAATGGGTGAATAGAGAAATCACTTGAATGGTATAGAGTGCTGCCTATTACTTTAAGAGTTGACTAAATACGATAATATATTCAATATAAATTGTTCCCAGAAAGAGACTAATGTTTTAATTACGGTTTTCAAACAATGAGAATCCCATGGTTGGCTGCTAGTTTAATATGAGAAATAGGGGAAAACCACTACGTGAAACTGAATCACAAAGAATAATCATGTTCTGGAAAATGGAGTTTAATTATAATTCCTATGAATGTCTTTCTTGACACAAAAGTATTTAACATTGCATTTCGTATGAATGAAATATGTGCAGGGACGGTCTGGTGCTTTTATGCTTCTACTGCTATCCCTTCAAATGTGACAAAAACAAAAAGTATAGTGTAGTTATATTATATACATGCACCGTTCAATCATAACATTTACACCACCGACCGGTGAAGTGAAGAATATTAATTATCTTGTTACAATTGCAAATGTCAAGGGATGGGATTTATAAGGCAGCAAGTGGACAGTCAGTTCTTCAAGTTTGTGTTTAAAGCAGGAAGAAAGGGCAAGCGTAAGGATATGAGTGACAAGGGAAAAATTGTGATGGCTAGACGACTGGGTCAGACCATCTACACAACGGAAGGTTGTAGGGTCTTCCCATTATGCATTGGTTAGTATCTAGCAAAAGTGGTCCAAGGAGGGTGATCCGGCGACAGGGTCAATGGCGCCCAAGGCTCATGGATACGCATGTGGAGCAAAGGCTAGCCCGTCTGGTCCAATCCCACAGAAGAACTACAATAGCACAAATTGCCGAAAGAGTTAATGCTGGTTATCATTGAAAGGTGTCAGAACACAGCTCATCACAGAATGCTGCATTTAGGGCTACGTAACCTCAGAGCGGTCAGTATCCATGTCCACCTACAATTGGCATGTGAGCATCAGAACTGAACCATGGAACAATGGAAGGAGGTCGCCTGGTCGGACGAAGCCCACTTTCTTTTACATCATGCGATTGGCTGGGCCCATGTACGTCGCTTTCCTGGGAAGGAGATGGCAACAGGATGCACTATGGGAAGGCAAGCCAGCGGGAGCTGTGTGATGCTCTGGGCAATTTTCTACTGGGAAACCTTGGGTACTGGCATTCATGTGAATGTTACTTTTACATGTACCACCTACCTAAAACATTATTGCAGACCAAGTACACCTCTTCATGCAAATGGTATTTCCTAATTTCAGTGGCCTGTTCAGCAGAATTATACACACTGGCACAAAAAAAGTTCAAGGGTGACGCCTTGGCCTCAAAATTACCCAGATCTCAATCTGATTGAGGATCTGTGAGATGTACTGGATAAACATGTCTGATCCATGCAACTTACAGGACCTAAAGGGGTTATCCGATTTTTAAAATTGAAGGCCTATCCGCAGTATAGGTCATCAATATTAGATAGGTAGGGGTCCGACTGTCGGCACTGCCGATCAACTGTTTGAAGAGGCTGCAGCCTCTTCATTGTTTACACGGTTTCTGAGGGTATGTTCACACGGCCTATTTACGGACGTAATTCGGGCGTTTTTGCCCCGAATTACGTCTGAAAATAGCGCCTCAATAGCGCTGACAAACATCTGCCCATTGAAAGCAATGGGCAGACGTTTGTCTGTTCACACGAGGCGTATATTTACGCGCCGCTGTCAAATGACGGCGCGTAAATAGACGCCCGCGTAGAAGAAGTGACCTGTCACTTCTTTGGCCGTAATTGGAGCCGCTATTCATTGACTCCAATGAATAGCAGCGCTAATTACGGCCGTAATTGACGCGGCGTTCAAGCGCCTGCACATGCCGGTACGGCTGAATTTACGGGGATGTTTTCAGGCTGAAACATCCCCGTAATTTCAGCCGTTACGGACCCCCGCCGTGTGAACATACCCTAAGGATAGACCATTCATTTTAACAACCCAAAAAACCCCTTTAAAGAATCTGCTGCGAACGTCTTGGTGCCAGGTGCGAGTGGGACCTACACAATATTAGACAGGTGGTTATAATGTTATAGCTGAACAGTGGGTGCAAATGTAATGTACTGTACTGTATAACCACACCATACAAATATGTATACGCACTGTGATAATGAGGAATTGCAGTAATATCACACATGATTATCTATAAACTGGATTTCAAAACCTTCACTATAAATATAAAAAAAAAAAGGAAAAAAGACAGTGGTTTAAAGATCGAAGGAACGCCTCTCTAAGGATAAATAAATGGAGATTCAGATAGAGAAATGTGATTCTTACTTGTCTCCTGTTATAGTTATTGTGAATCCATCATATTCTTTCCCTTGATCTTTGAGGCTGGGAACTTTTGTGTTCACTGTGAACCCATCTCTTGTTTTGCTGTTTAACTGCTTTCAAAAAGTAAGATAAGTATTATCAATTTATAGGTGAACAGGTAAATTATTTTATTTCATACAAAAAATATATAAAAAAATAAATAAAATAACTAGATGTACTGTATGACTTGTTGATATATTCTTTAAGGCTACGGAAAACAGTTCCAAAATGACAGCTATCGACAATCTGCCATAACACACGCATCGAACGGCTTGGTTTATATCGCTATATTGGAGGGCAAGAGGAAGTTTGTAAAAAAAAAAAAAAAAGTAGGAAAACAAATCAAGTTGGAAAAGAAGTTGATAGATATGAGCAATAGGGATTCGCTAGTGATAATAAAAATTGTAATGGATGGCACTACAATGTGGCTTTATGGCATTTTGGAATTCAAATTTCTCCACCTGAATTTATTTTCATAAAAATCTGGCTATTGTGGTGGAGAGAGACTAAGAGATGCCTGGTTTAAAGGGTTACTCCCATCTTATAAAGTGATGGCATATTGCTAGGAAATGATCGGTGAGAATAAAGGGGCTGCAGCGCTGCCTTACCGTTTTTCCCTGTACATTGGCGCTCCTGCCACCGGCTAAGCAGAGAACTGCAGCACTGTCCCATTCAAGTGAATTCAGCCCCGCTAGAGCTTCCTGCACAGCCAGTGGCCCAAACCCTCTGCTGTGCAGGGAAATCTTAGAAGGGGTGCTAAACAGCTCTGTGGATCTTTATCAGGATCAGTGGGCGTCTCAGAGGTCAGACCACCAATCCTAAAGTGATAGTATATCCTGAAATATGCTATCAATTTGGAAGATGGAAATAACCCTTTAAGTCCTGCCAAGTCTCCTTCCCCCCCCTTCTCTGCCCTCAGTTCAGTAAGTCTTGTGCAGGACCTGTGTACTGAAAGACAGTCTGGTTGCTAGTGACTTGCTGCCTGACAAGACTGGTTACTAGGGATCCACTGCCTTAACAACCACAGACTGTCAGACAAGACTTGGCTCATAGTTGGATTAGTACGAAGCAGAAAGGGAAAAGGCCGCTTGTCAGGAATTACACATGCCATCATCCTCTTCAGGTTTCAAGGGACTTCAGGTTTTTCCAAGAATAAATTTAGGTGGATAACCCCTTTAAACAGTCCAATTACATAATTTTACATTCCTGCCATATTCTATATTATCTTTATGGAACACAAATGATTTAGAAATGGACTTAATGACTCTAATGCTCCATGTATTCGCACATTAGAATTCAACGTTCATCCTACCAATGGGTTTTTTGATCTATCCAAACGCAGCTGAACTTGAGGGGCCCTCACACTACGGCCTAGCAAGAAGTATCCGGAAGTTAGATCCACTGTGAGACTGTCTAACTATTTTTTACATGCTGTGACAACCTATGGGCAGCAATAAAATATACAGATAAGACCTTACCTTCATTATTGGCAGGAGGTCTTCTACTTTATGAACCTTTTCTAATGCTTCTTTAACCTCCGAAAGACCTCTAGGATTGTTGGCACTAAAATTAAACAATTTTGCAAGGAAATAATCAAATTTTATGCTCTTTCGGTAATGCTAGAACTTTAGAGGAGATGACTTAGATTAGAGGTGAAAAACTGCAGTTCATCACGTCCGAGATGTGCCACGCTATTGTGAAGAAGCCCTTAAAAAGACTGCGCTGCTTCAGTGTTTCACGTCTGAGTTGTGGTCTTTACACAAATGATCAATCGGAGTATCTATAGTGAAAGGAAAGCTACTACGACACTGCTAGAGGTTTTTCTTTCTCCATTTCTACTGTAAGGCTATGTTCACACGGGGTATTTTGCCGAGTTTTTTGACGCGGAAACCGCGTCGCAAAACTCGGCAAAAACGGCCCGAGAACGCCTCCCATTGATTTCAATGGGAGGCGTCGGCGTCTTTTTCCCGCGAGCAGTAAAACTGCCTCGCGGGAAAAAGAAGCGACATGCCCTATCTTCGGGCGCTTCCGCCTCTGACCTCCCATTGACTTCAATGGGAGGCAGGAGAAAGCATATTTCTCGCTGTTTTATGCCCGCGGCGCTCAATGGCCGCGGGCGAAAAACGGCGCGATAATCGCCGCGAAAATCGGCGTGCAGGGAGAGGAATATCTGCCTCAAAGTTCCAAACGGAATTTTGAGGCAGATATTCCTCCCCCAAAATACTCCGTGTGAACATAGCCTTAAAGTCTATGACTGATAGACTAAGGGCTGAAGAAGCAAACAACCCTACACTACGAATGATGTTTGCTGCACTCCCAATGTCACGGAATATTGGTCATTAAAAGATGAAACAATTAGAAATCACAATTTACACACACAAAAAAAAATAATTACCTGTGATATATCATTATCCGATCCTTTATAAAACTGAGAATCTTCTCAAAATAGTCAAGATATCGCATGTTGATGACCTGACCACTGTGAAACATGAAAATTGTATTATATAAATAACTTCTATAATAAGAGTTTGTCACACAGCGACTTTTTCACATTTTAATTATTTTTTTTTCCTAAAAAAAAAAACAGTAGTTCCAAATAATATTGTCCAAGTAACAGTACCAATAAGTCCCCAATAATACAGCTCAAATCCTCAGATTAGTGCCCACATAATAGTGCCTACTTCAGAGGCAATTTAATAGTCTCTGCTAGAGTTTACATAAAAGTGCCAACATTAGTCCCTGCCATGGTGCCCTATAAAGAGACATTGGCAGATTTAAGGAGGCTCTGTCACTAGTTTAGTAATGCCCTATATCCTTGCGAATCTAATAGGCGCTGTCACACTGATCATACTAGTGAAAATTGTGTTCCAAAAGTTTATTATTTTAAAAGTTATGAGCTTTTTTCTATATATGTAAATGAGCATTTATTAGACAAGTGGGAGGTAACAGCAGCGATTCTCCTGAGGTGGAGCTTCCTCACAGCCTCTGACGCTGTCCAATCAGCATGAAGCTGCTTCACACAGTGTGAGAGACTGAGGCTGGAGGGAAGGGGGATCACTTCAAACAGCCATATCTCGGGCTGCAGACCACAGCGGTTCTGGTGTCATATGAAAGATGAGATTCTAATCTTTCATATGACACCAGGATCGCAGTTCTAGCTGTGACACAACCAGAGAGATCACCATTTGAAGAGACAGTTGGGAATGGAAGCTGTATACTATAAGGTCAGGCTGTGTTGCTGGGCAGGGAAGGGAGAGAAAAAAAAAAGAATCACCTCCTATTTGGCTGTTAGAGCCATATTCGCATATTTAGATAAATGCTCGTAACTTTGTAAATAATAAAACTGTAGTTATCAGCAGCAAAGCACCTATTAGATTAGTTAGGAGATAGGGAATTAATAAACTAGTGACAGAGTCTCATTAAATGCTTGAAGCTCAGAGAAGTCATCAGATAGGTCATCAGTATATCATCGGCGCGGGTCCGAAACCCGGACCGATAAAGGTGCTCCGGTGGCCTGCGGGCACCGGATGTTATGGCACATAATGCTATGTACGGAGACCAGAAGCAGTTGGCTCAGTACATAGAATAGTGGCCGTGCTGCAGGTCTGCTCCTATTCACCTGAATAGGAGCAGAGCTGCAGTACTGCAGCTCGGCTGCTATTCCGTGGCCAGAGCCAACGGCTTCCGGCTTGTACGTCCGGTGCACGAAGGCACCGGACCAGCTGATCTGTGCGGGGCTCGGGTGAATAAAGGTTTTTCTACATTTTGGAAGTGCTGCCTCCTTGTCCATTTTTCTGCCTGATATTGAGGACCTTGGACCAGGTTCTGAAGAGGCGTGCACCCTCCTGGCGGTTCGGTGCTGTGGTAACGCTCTACTTTTTTCTCTCTTACAGCGTGACACCTCTAAGATACCTGTTGAATAAGGTCCAAGAGGGACCAAAATGTCCGGTCTTTACATTCATCAATTTTGTGGTGTTCATATAATTTACAGACGCAAAATACTATACTTGAGGAATAAATATCAAGTTGAAGCATTTGTCCTTGTGGGGGGAGAGCCACGTAATTCTAACAGGTCAGCCTGTCACACCCGATAAGCAAAAGAGTTCTGGCATTGTATTGGCCTCTTCTTGATTACGAGACCCGATGCAGGCTTCACAAATAGGGAGTTAAGAGAAAATTATAATTTGAATACTCAATATTTATCTAAAAATAATGGTCAGGAAGAATAGCAGAAAAAAAAAATAGGAATTTCAAAGTGTTAAAAGGGTTTCCTGATCGGAATTGCCTTTTAAATCACTGTCAAAATCGATCTGAAAGCGAACACATTATACCTCCTGAAAAGCAAACCAGGATACTGCAAAGGGGGCAACTCTTACAAGCTTTTATGAGCCTCCAGAGGATTTTTTTTCCCCAAAGTCTATACATCTGGCTAGTAAGCCTTCCTGCTAAACTAGTAGTTCTGATCATCTAATGTACAGCCAATACAATTCATTTTTATTATGATGCATGGAAGTTACCGGATTAGATTGATGTGGTTGTTGAATCCTCTTATAAGACTCTGAGTTGGCATTTGATCTAACCAAAGAACTGGCTGGTCAGGGTCTGCAATCCTGTCAAAAGTAGTAAAAATAATAAAAAAAAATTATGAATGCAGAGATAGTGCTTCTGTTAACAATGCCACCATAGTGCCCCCAGATTGCTGCCCACCAGCAGCACCTTACATGCCTGTGATGAAGCAGCTCCTTTACATTGAACCCTCCTCCTCTACCTTGCTGGAGAGTGGGTGGAGAAGCAGCATTATTAGTAGGAGGTCTGCGGCAGCGTGGTCTCACAGGAGTAGTATTCGTTCAGCTATGCCAACTGAGCGGTTTAAAAAGGATCGGTCACCAGTTTATTAATGCCCTCTCTCCTAACTAATCGAAATAGGCGCTATGATATTGATAACTACAATGTAATTTTTTTACAAAAACGTTTATTATTTGCAACGTTATGAGCATTTTTCTAACTATGCCATGGCTATACGTGCCAAATGGAAGGGGAATTTTTCTTTTCACTCTGGACGGTGTAATGTTTTCTGTATGACGCTGTCCAATCAGCGTCATACAGTTCTCCTCTTCCCAGCTCAGCAACACAGTGTGATCATATAGTGTACAGCTTCCATTCCTGACTGTTTTCAACTAGTGATACCTCCAGTTGTTTCACAGCTAGAACTGCGATCCCAGTATATAAAAGATTACTCTCCTCTTTCATATGCCACCAGAATCGCTGTTCTAGTTGGTCCGCAGCCCGAGAAATGGTTCTTTGAAGTGATCCCCCTTCCCTCCAGCCCCAGCCTCTCACACTGTGTGAAGCAGCTTCATGCTGATTGGACAGCGTCAGAGGCTGTGAGGTAGCTCCACCTCAGGAGAATCGCTGCTGTTACCTCCCACTTGTCTAATAAAGGCTCATTTACATGTTTAGAAAAGTGCTCATAACTTAAAATAATGAAAGTTTTGGGAAACAATTTTTCACTAGTATTATCAGTGTGGCAGCGCCTATTAGATTAGCTAGGAGATAGGGAATTACTAAACTAGTGGTAGAGCCTCTTTAAAGAGGCTCTGTCACCAGATTATAAGTGCCCTCTCTCTTACATAATCTGATAGGCGCTGTAATGTAGATAACAGTGATTTTTATTTTGAAAAAAATAATCATTTTTGAGCAAGTTATGAACAATTTTAGATTTATGCGAATTAGTTTCTTAATAGATAACTGGGCGTTTTTTACCAAGTGGGTGTTGTAAAGAGAAGTGTATGACGCTGACCAATCAGCGTCATACACTTCTCTCCATTGATTTTTAGCTGTACTTGCAGCAGAGCGTGATCTCGCTGTACGGTCACATACTCCTACATTAACTTTACCGAAGTGTCTTGAGAGTGAATAGACAATCGCTTTCAGCCAGGATGCGATGTCTATTCACACTCCCGACACTTCCCACAGAAACTTTACTGAAGTGCCGGGAGTGTGAATAGACATCGCATCCTGGCTGAAAGCGATTGTCTATTCACTCTCAAGACACTTCGGTCAAGTTAAATGTGGGAGTATGTGACAGCACAGCGTGATCTCGCGAGATCACGCTGTGCAGTGAAAGAAGCTGGGTTGGAACAATGAGAAGTGTATGACGCTGATTGGTCAGCGTTATACACTTCTCTTTACAACACCCAGTTGGTAAAAAGGTAAAAAACGGCCAGTTGGTCATTAAGAAACTAATTAGCATAAATTTAAAATTGTACATAACTTGCTCAAAATTGATAGTTTTTCTAAATAAAAACCACTGCTGTTGTCTACATTACAGCGCTGATTAGATTATGTAGGAGATAGGGCACTTATAATCTGGTGACAGAGCCTCTTTAAGAAAAGACCTAGGGACTGGCTTGGAATCTACTCCGCACCCACCGAGGAGCTACTGTTAAAATCGCAAATGATGGGTTGATTTTCCAGGCTGTAAACAATGCTGAGAGTCACCTCTTTTCCTTTTAGGAGGAGATGGGCTCTCTAAAATCTATCTTGCTGCCAATGTAAATATGCCTGTGAGGATGTTTATTGGTCATGTAATTGGCTACAAAACTGCTATGACACAGAGTGGGAGAGATCACCTGCCTGGACTGCTGCAAACATTATGTGCATTAGAGCAGAAATTTTGGTACGGTGATCTCCAGTATAAAGTAACCGATAAAATTATATTAATAATTAGATAAACCTCCAACATTATTTAGTAGACCTAGAATTTACGGAACCCCCCCTCACGCTATTAATTCAATCAGAGAGCCAACTCGTGCTGCGAATTTAAGGCTACGTTCACACAGAGAAATTTTTGCGGCGGAGTCTGCAGCAAAATGCCGCCTACAATTCATTACAATTGGAGGCGGACGCTTCTTTCCTGCTAGCCAATTTTTTCAACTAGTGGACAAAAGAAGCATCCTGCCTGATGTTGATCCATTGAAGTGAGTGGGTGTAGGAATCTTCCTGCTGACGCAGGAATAACTCTGCGGCGGATTTTGCGCCAAGCAAAATTCGCTATGTGAACATAGCCTTATGTTATTTTTTTTTAAGAGTTGCTTCTAACAGAAAATCACAAAATATTAAACCTGGATAAACAGATGGATATATATTGAAAGCACAACAGCTCTACCAGCAGCAAACTAATGGAACAAAGGGGGGGGGGGGGGGGGAACCACTGCATCCCTAACAATTTCCTGCATACTTTTTATGTAATTTTGTTTTGTACAGTTGTTTTTTTAGTAGTAATTTAACCAAATATAATACTACAACTTCTGCCAGTTTTGCACATATTAAAAGCCATCCCTCTTCATTGCCAGCCTCCTATATATCAATCTTTTGCTTCTTTATCAAAACAGACAACAGGGATTGGGTTCACACTGTGCATTTTTAGCATGCGTTTTTTTTGTTTTGGTTGAGGAGGTCCCAGTAAGACATATGGCAGTTTGTCTTCCAAAACAACAAAACGCATGTTAAAAACACAACAAAAATGAACAGTGTGAACGAACCCAGCCTAAAGATGAACACTAATTCTGCCAGCTAAAATAATTTAGGTTTTTACATGCGCTCATTGTATAGTTTTAAATGCCGAAAATTATAGAAATGTATGGAGACGAGTGAAGTAACGAACGCTCCTCCCCATACTAGCTCCTTATTAAAAGGAGCAAACGAGCGTCGATCAACGAGACATTAAGATTACAGTTTTACTATGATCGAACATGTCAAGCTGGTCATCGTACCTTCTCCATTTAACAGCAATGTCAAACATATCTCTCCACAGCATTAGCCTGGTTTTCCCATTAATTCGTACTTTAGAATTTATCCATGTCTTTTGGACAGCCTGCATGACTTCAAGTGCTGCCAGTCCCATAGCTGCAAGACAGATACACATCTTCAATAATTTCCCAAGAATTGTGAATAAATCTCAAAATAGCAGGAGGCATAGAGTTTAGAAGGGAGGAAAGGAGGGAGTGAAGGGAAAGGATGAAATTCTTTATTTCTGGTTTACACTTAAACCTCCTTATAGCGAATGTCAGCTTTGGACAATCCCTACTCGTTAGAAGGCTCCCTTAACTATAAGCTGATCACAACGTGTCCCCCAGTGATCAGGTGTACTCCGCGTGGAATCTTGGCAGTAAGTATTAAATTTGCCTGAGCGCCACCACAGAGGAACTTAAACATTACACAATGCCAATGCAAAATCAATGGGCTGTCTGTGTAATGTAGGACAGGAGCTCCAGAGACAGATACCTTATAAGAGATCTCTGCTCTGGATAATGGATGAGGAACCTAAACTAGACAACCATTATAACCTGGCCACACACAAAATATCTGTCGGCTAAAAACCTGTTTGGCAGTGATCTCTCTTGACTTCCCCATAAACATGCATGCATAAAATCGGCAAAGCGTGCATATTTATTGAACTAGTGAGCTAAGCTGCTGCCAGACACATCTGGCAGTGTGGCATATTAAAATCCAACACAATCAAAACAGGGAAAATATAAATAAAATGATAAAATACATAACACTATGGAAAAACAATGGGTGTAACAAGCTATTCTTTCCAAAATTTGCAGAGACTAATTCACTTAGAGGCTCTGTCACCACATTATAAGTGCCCTATCTCCTACATAAGGAGATCGGCGCTATAATGTAGGTGACAGTAATGCTTTTTATTTAAAAAAAACAAATCTATTTTTACCACTTTATTAGCGATTTTAGATTTATGCTAATGAGTTGCCTAATGCCCAAGACCAAGTGGGCGTTGTACAGAGGAGTGTATGACGCTGACCAATCAGCGTCATGCACTCCTCTCCATTCATTTAGTCAGCGCTTAGGGATCCTGCTACATCCTTATGTGCTGTCTTATACGAACACATTAACAATGCTGAAGTGTTTAGACAGTGAATAACATTCCACGAGATGTCTATTCACAATCTCTGCACGTCGTTACTCTGTCTGTGGTAGTTACAGCAGTGGAAGCGTGATCTCGTAACCTGTCATTTACTGCGTAATCTTGCGAGATCACGCTTCCTCTGCTGTAACTACCACAGACAGAGTAACGACGTGCAGAGATTGTGAATAGACATCCAGTGGAATGTCTAAACACTTCAGTATTGTTAAGGTGTTCGTATAAGACAGCACATCTAGCAGGATCCCTATGCGCTGAGTAAATGAATGGAGAGGAGTGCATGAGGCGGATTGGTCAGCGTCATACACTCCTCTGTACAACGCCCACTTGGGCATTAAGCAACTCATTAGTATAAATCTAAAATCGCTAATAAAAAAGGTAAAAATAGATCGATTTTTTAAATAAAAAGCATTACGGTCACCTACATTATAGCGCCGATCTCCTTATGTAGGAGATAGAGCCTTTTTAAAGCTCCTCAGCCGGTTTCTGAATTGACCTAGCTGCCAAAAGCCAAGAGTTCATGTTTGCACATATAACTTGACATAATTATTCTACAAAACCATTGGAAATCTTAAACATTTCCCATTCCTAAAACTCAGTCTATCACCGCCATATACCTGCGTTCATACAGTACCTCTGTGGATTCTATGGTTTGGTAGGAACCCAGATGTTTCATACTGCATCAGGCCCCCTAGACGATCTGCTACACAAATAAGTTCTTGTATTTCCAATTTGTAGCTTTCAAAATTCTGTGGCAAAACATCCCTGAAAAAAAATAAAAAATAAAAAAAGTTACAAAAGTTTTTTTTTTCTTTGGGATAAGTAGTAGAAAAACAAAGCAAAAAAAAAAAAAAATCTATCGCTTTTTCAGCAGCCAGCTGGCCCAGGAAAGGTAAAGATGCCAAGAGATGTAGAGATGGGTCCGGCACATGATGAAATTTAAGAATACATGCTGCCTTATTGGTATGAAATGATAAATCATTTAATAAACCATCATAGTCAGCTATAACGAAGAACCAAGAGGTTCGAAAAGCGTAAGCGTTCTCTGCCCGGGATTTTTTTATTTGTTTTATCGTCACCAATAAAGCAGCATTGTATTTTTACAGTTCATCGTGTGCCGGACCCATCTCTAAATTTCTTGGATCCTTGCCTACCTCCCACGTAGATCTCTTGTCCGAGCACCGATCAATATAAGGACGTGGTGTTTCTACTTTGCATCAGTGGTGAGCGGACCAACATTTTTTCCTTGTGTTTATCAAAGATGTGGACTGCCCATTACAGCTTGACTACAGACAGACCATTCATGGTCCACATATTATTGGATCAACTAAATCTAAAAAGGTGCATAGTAACATATTATTCTCATCAACTTATTTTTTACCTCTAACTAGTACCATTTTTAATGGCCCAGTAAATATGCATTGATGGGTCAACCCATCTGTCAAATCCTTTTCCAACCTACCTACATCTGCTATTTAGACAGATTTCGGTTTCCTTATTAATAGCGGTACAGTGGCCATTAATTGACACTAAATATTTCTCTAATCTTATGTAAGAATCATACCATGTATAGCTAAACCAGTGCTGCTGGCAGGTGGCCAAAATATAGTCTGAGAATATTTATCTACCGACCAGCTCTTCAGTCAAACAAGGAAATCTACTTAAAACAGATCAAAGCTAGGACATAGGACGATACAAAGCGATTATACCAGACGAGTAGTGAGAACGCGAACTCTCAATATTTGACTGAATTAAAAAAACTTAGATTTAACATTTATATATCTTTATAACAACATTAAATATATCTTTATAACAGTTGGACAGTTTACGAGTAGAATGATACAATGCTGGCTGCTTGCAGCCACCACTAGGGGAGATTTTAGGTGCTAAAATAGTAAAGCAACTAAGCACCCCCTAGTGGCAGTCTGAATTGTATCATTTATTTTTATAGCTGTGAAAGGAAACAGGGGGGGGGATTAAAAGTCTATCAGAACAGTGCTCTCGCCCAATATATATATATATATATATATATATATATATATATATATATATATAAAAATCAAAATGAAACTAATTGATGCAGAATGTTAGACCTAAAGACCACATGGTGTTAAGAAGGTGGACATGCACTTTAAGGACTTATGAATACCATCACTTTGTTTTTGGTCATTATTATTAGGGAGTCTGGGATTCAAGCATATAACCATGAACAATACTTGCATAAAAATAAATTAAAGTTAAAGTATTGTTCTGCGGCACTCTACGAAAGCTTCTGAAATGTGAGAAGCTCGCTCTCATTCAATGGAACCGGTCACCAGCCTTTTGCCCACTAGAACGCCCCAACGTCGATAGAATATAATGATATAACATAATAAAAAGAAATAGTAATATTTACAACGCTGTACGTAAATTAATTGGGTAGTGTCTAATGAGTATCTTGAACAAAGAAGTGTTCTGTGAGCTCGGAGCGAATCCTACCCAGCTTGTCTTGACTGACGTTACCTCTGGATGACGCAGGAAGCGGCCGGCAGAAACCATATCATGGCTGGCGCACTTTAGAGGCATAAAACTGGTGAAAGGTTTTCTTTAGGACTGACATGAGGGCTCTACGATTGGGTAATGCAACAGAACAAAAGACAATGGAAAGCTACTAAACACTTTTAAGTAAACCATGTTACACCTCTGAGAGATGGTTAAACTGGATTAATTGCAATAGGGGGAAGATCAGTTATAAACTTACAATAATGAATCCTTCCCCTCCATAACTTGGAACCTCCTGCTCCCCATTTGGGTAAATTCTGTGTCCAGAGATTCCAGACTTTACACGTTCTAGGTGCAAAGACTACCCTCATACATCAATTTTGTAAGGTCCTAGGTCTTTTGCATTACAAGCCCGTGACTTCTTACAAGATGCGCACCATTTTCAAGTAGCTCCGGTAAACTTTGAAGGTCCAAATCTTCAGACACAGGATTTACCTGTAGTGAGTATCAGGAGTTCAAGTCATAAAGATTGACATTTTCTTAAAAAAATAATATGTCCAACGATGCAAAATAAACTCCGGTATCATTAAGCATTTACTTTATGTGAGGTTGTAGTCCTGGCTGCTCTTCGTAATCTTCTATGAGAAAGGGGAGATTTTTTGCCCAGTGATCCTTAAAATTTCCAGGCAGATCAGCATCAATATTATATTCTGTGACTGGAGTATCAAGATGGGAGTGCAAGTAGCGCGAGTATTCTGTAAAACAGAGAAATCAAGTATAAAGAAGTATTTAGGAGTCAATAACCCACACACAAAACATAAATCTATTTAACAATGTAGCAAAAAAACACAAAAAAAAACCCATACATTTAAGGTTTCAGAAAATTAAAACGCAAGCCATTTGGAGACAATCAAAAGCAATTAAATAAAATTCAAAAGAGAATATTTATTAATACAATTAAAATGGCAGAAAACAGGTGTAGCTGGATTATAATGAACGAAGCCCAATGAAATTTAAACCCCTAAAATGAAATAGTTATTTATGATGGTAAAGGATTTTTTGGACAGGTTTATGAAAGTTTTCAACCAGATTTATTTTCAGAAAGGCAATTAGAGGCGAACGGATATTTAAAATTGAAGCTCCTGTTTGCGGCCACTTTAAATATATATTAGTTTCATATACACTAAATCGAACAGAATATTAAAACCACGGTCAGGTGAAGTGCATAACATAAATTATCTTATTACAATTGCACCTGTCAAGGGGTGGGATATATTAGACAGCAAGTGAACAGTCAGTTCTTGAAGTTGACAGTTGGAAGCAGAAAAAAAAATAATGGGCAAGTGTAAGGATCTGTGAGACTTTGAAAAATAACAAGTTGCGATGGCTAGAACACTGGTTCAGAGCATCTCCCAAAACAGCATATCTTGTAGGGTATTCCCGGTATACCGCGGTTAGTACCTACCAAAAGTGTTCCAAGAAAGGACAATCAGTAAACCCGTGACATGGTCATTGCCACACAAGGCTCACTGATGCACGTGGGAAGTGAAAGCTAGTCTCACAGGTCCAATCCCACAAAAGAGCTACTGTAGCACATATTGCAGGATAAGTAAAAGCGACCCTCTAGTCCAAGGTTATGTTATGTATAGTTAAAGTACCTGGTACCCTCCTTTTAGGTATTTTGGTCTCCTCTGTATTAATCTAAAATATCCGCCAGCTTCCAAGACTATCCGATGCACACTGTGCTCCAGTATTCAGAGATCTAGCCAGCACTGATGACGTCACTGTGTCAATCCTGTATCTCCCCCTGCAGGTCCTTGCACACCGTTCCACAGAAAAGAAAGACCGCACAGTCTTCCCCAAATTCTGATAGACCGGCACTTAGAGCAGGAATATCTGAAGTCTCAGACCAGGTGAATTCACAGAGCTAACCAAAAATGAGACTCGTACTGATTGTATTATATTTTGTAAGCATTTAAGGGAGTTTTCCCCATCGGAAACATTTAGGACATATCCACAGGATGTGTCATAAACATCAGGTGCGGGTCCCGCATCTATCTCTAGAACGAGGTCCCCTAAACCCCGTTCTACCTTTTTCTGCTCCCTCTGCCTCCCCAGCCACTTGGTGACTATATGGTCAGGAGTTACGAAAATAGCATAGCTCGCTGAGATACGTGGTTTCTGTAACTCCCATAGTAGTGAATGGCAGTTACAGAAGCCTCGCAGCATGCGAGCGAAGCTGTTTCTGTAACAACCATTCAGTTCTATGGGACAGTGTCATAAATGTCCCTGATGGGGAAACTTTGTGATTGGCTACTGTAGGTTAGTTTTCTTTACTTTCTGGGATGGTCCCATAATGAAGAACATTTGTGATTCTGTCAACTGCCAGGTCCCATTAATGCTGAATTGTAACTGTATATTGAAGTATCTATCTAGCATAGATTATACATTCCTATTTGAATTAATACATGCAATGCATCCAATACCATAGATAATGTTTGAGTGCTGTATTATACATTTTGCTGGATTGAACTGTAGTTCTCATGATGCTTACCTTTTTTTTTTTTTTTTTTTTTAAAGGTTTTAAATTTCAAAAAGTAGTGACATGTAGAATACACAATATGCAAAAGGAAAGGTTGATAACGGTTACAACAAACATAGGTCAAAAGAGGAGAATCACTTCACTGTAGTATCCTGATAATTTTATCCACCTCTACTAAATAACATATCGCTGACCCTCTTGTGGATAAGAATTTAGGGTCACGGATATGTCAAAGAGGAGAATCACATCAAGAATGCACAGCGTTTCATATAAGATCAGAAATAAAAAGAAGATCTGTGGACACAAACCTGCAATTTAAAAAAAAAAAAAAAAAGGGAGAACATAAGATGGGACGAGGGGAAGAACAAAGTGATGGTAAGGTGATGTTAATACCAAAAAACCTGGGACTATACCCCGCTCTCACACGGTCTGAAATCAGTCTAGTCTCCCATAGAGATGCTTACCTCTTAAGTACTTCACCTTTAAATATTCCTGACTTGCTTTCTGACCAGGCAGTGGATCATTTAACATAACTTTCGTCTGAGCTTTAATTCCTTCATAAAAGTGTCCCACAGATACATGGCCAAGTCCTTTCATGTACTGGCACACTTCATTATATGGCTCCAGCTGAAGACATCTCTAAAAGAGGAAAATGGAGTTTCCATTACCTTTGCAGTGACATTGATCCTCTCAGATGTGTATCCAGTTCTACTTGTACAGACATTAGGCTTGCTTCAGACTTACAATACATACAAACATTTCACACTAAAAAGACAATAAATCACATCATATAAAAAGATATACACAGTAAACAATCAATACCATAAAACTGCAGAATCTACCAGCAAACTTGCAATGCCCCACTATTAATTCTTCCTTGGTCACGATCAGTCACAAAAAGGAGCCATTACTGTAAGCGACCACTGATAGCTGTAACTTCCCGTTAAATTACGGAGTAACGTTATAAGCAGTGGTGGAGGCTAGTGGAAAGCGGTTGCCCGGCTGGTACAGTGATGACTATTAAAGGACACTCTGACCGTCAATGTTAAAAAGGAAACTTAACTAAAACCTTTAAAAAGCCAGCCACAAAGGAGTAAAAAATAAAAAACGCATTGAGCACAAGTGCTCCAAGTGCGCATTGCAAAAAACAGCCCTTGGTTCGGCGCGGTTGTTCTTATTTTACTTTTTCTAGTGTTACCCTTGAAAGAATAGCGCTGGAGTCATCCGAAAGGTTAGTCCTTTTATTCAAAGTACAGTGATAAGTTACGCGGTTTGGAGCCGCACTGACTCCTTCCTCAGGCAATTTCACATCAAACTCCACATCAGCCACAAAGGCATATTCACAAACATACCGCTTGTCTATATTGCTAGTAATGTAGTCTGAGTTTCCTCAGAGGAAAGAAGGAACATTTTACGAATTCATTTAATCCAATTTTTGGGCAAAAATGTAAAATATTTGGTCAAATTTATATTTTGAATTCCATTGCGATATAACACTAGTATATGTTTTTCTGGGTTGCACTCGGTGTTTATTGGTTGTGGTTTATGGTGTTCTTCTGAGATTGCAAAATGGTGTGCGTTTAAATATTGATGCGCTGCACTCATTTTCGATGTGGTCACAATAGCATGTGTGCACACACGTTTCAACAGGCTGCGCTCTATTGAGAGGATGTCACGATAGTGTATATTTATGAGTAGAGCCACATTGTAAGTGTGTTTGTACGTTTCCTTCATTTGACACACACAAAAGACTGATACTTCGCTCTTTTTTTTTTATCCACTCCTGTGTAAGAAAAAAACTGGACCAAAAGTGCATGTCTGAATCTAACCGAACACAGTTAGATAGAGACAAGGTGGCCCAATGATCAAAAAAAATTATTTATTGTTAAAGGGCATCTGTGAGCAGTTTCAAGTCCTCAAAACTGCTGACAGTCATATAGAGAGGAGTGGCCGACAGCAGAACAATCACTGTTGTGTCAGTCATGCAAGTTGCACGAACGAGAAATCTACTCTGCGGTTGCAAGTGCCACTCTGCTCGGAGTGTCCACTCAGAGCGGAAAGGAGAAGAGGGCGGTGCTCATCTAACGCCGATTTCTCAGTAATGCAACTTGCATGACTGTCACAACAGGTATTGTTATACGGCCCTCCCCTCCCCCTCCTCTATATAGCGTGCTCGGCAGTTTTAAAGGGCTCAAAACGGCTGACAGATTTAATTGAAATAAAAAGTAATGGTGGGTTCATATGCACTTCCCCAACAATGTTTTTTTCCATACACAAACATTTGTAAAGACTCACCTTAAAGTTTGTCAGTGCTTCCTGCAGGCTGCCATGGTGGTAAAGCATTATCCCTCTCAACTGAAGTGTCTGCACATGATTCTGATTCAGCATCAGTGCCTTCTGGAAGTTCTCCATGGCCGCTTCAAAATCACCAAGTTCTCTAGAACCAAACAGGCACCAAATTTTGACGGCCACAATGGATACAAGTGTTCACGGCTCCCCTTTCTTTAGGAGGGTATTATTTTCAATAACTATGTTCTTACAGTGAAAAACATTAACCCTCTGCCCAGTTATGCACAAAGAGGCTTTCCAAAAGAACCGCGATACGAGAGAAGTAATATAGGTGTGTAGAAGTGTGTATATATGTATATTATATACACACACTTCAATTTCTGTCCCCAATGCAGCTGGGTTCCATAGAAGTTGCATGCTCTGCGAAACATGGAGCCTTTACTTGAACCACATAATGGTGGGGGTTACTCATCTTTGCAAGATTAAGGTGTTTTCCGGGCAGTAAAAATTATCTCCAAATCAAATACAAGTTGAAATTGAGGACACTTACGAATATACATATATTTTCATTCCTGTGCCGTTTCCCAGTTTTGCCATATACTCCTGGGCCACTGGAAGTCCTGTTCTAGTCGCAATGATGACTTGCCGACACATGCCCATGTGACCAAGAGCGGTCTTCCCTACAGTGGTTTTGGCACATCATCCCACGTGACCGCTAGAGGGCTGGCGCTCGGTCGTCCCCGCAGAAGTAAACCAGCCTTCTTCACTGTACTTGAGCTCAACAGTGGGCGGCGATACACAGTTAGAGAAGGAATGACGTGCATGACAGGACTTGTAGTTTGCCGAGTGCGCAGAAAGTCCTGCCTGCCAACCTGAAGTCTGCCCGTGGCTACTGCGTTAGATCAGGGATTAGTAAATAACGCAGAAATGTGATTTTCTGCTAGAAAAGTAGTTGAATCTCGACATAAATGCGTTACGTTTGTTATTTTGACTGCCCAGATAACCCTTTTAAGAGCTCCGTCACACACAGGTTTTTTTTCCCAGTGGTTTAAAACACCTAAAAAGCGGTGTGTGAATCCAACCTTAAACTGGCCTCCTGCTTCTCATTTGTATACATGGTCAGTGAGAACATCAGATACACAAATAACTAGAACATGGAGGTTGTCCTTTACGGAAGAGATGACTGATATATGTTGTTGGGTTTCAGCACAGAACTTCAGCAAAACCGATTAACTGTATAATGTGCAGTTGGAAGAATTACCTGTAGGCCTGACCAAGACTTTTATAGGCTTCAATAAAATTAGATTTCTGTTTCAAGGCTTCCTTAAAAGTTTCAATAGCTTCCTGAAAAAGAGAACGGCAAAAACTAATACATATACCTATAAAATATAAGCAACGTGGTCATTGTATTTGTGCAGAGTTGTATGGAAAAAAACAATTTAAAAAAACCACAGCCATCTATATCTAGTGGTGAAGGTCTGTTATACCGTAAATGATGTAGACATGCAAAGGCTAAACGTAAGGTCTAAAAATACAGCTATGTGCACACCATTGCATGGTCTGTTCAACTTTCTCTTCCTTTTTTGTTTATGTATAGAAACCAAAATTTCCCTGTTCAAGCAACTTTATCTATTGAGCCACAGGGACTGAAATTGGTACAGGGGGAAGTACCTGATCTACCGCTGTAGTATCTATTACTGGCAATTCAGTACACATATGAGAAAAAGTCAGTCGTACCCACAGATTTTGGCGGGATCAGCAAATTATTTTAGGACTCTCCCCTGTTGACAGAAGTTAGGGAGAAAAAGGAATCAGGCATTCGACCGATCCTTGCCCGATCCTTTGAGAGATAAGCCGCGGCAAGAAGGGTCTGGCAGTAACTTATTCCCCTCTCCCTATTGAAACAAACATGAATGTTCATAGTGGAGTCAGGAGAAAGATGGTCGGCTGAATGAGTGTTCGAACACAGTTGTCTTGTGTATCGCTGGCTTATCTCTCTATCAGTTTATTAAGCAAAAACACCACAGGGATTTTGGTTCTCACATCAAGGAAATTCCAAAATGTATATAAAATTAAATAACAAAATATTTGCGCAAATATTGACACCCCTTCACATAGTTTATTGCCACGCTGCATATTGCCACAATTGTGCGGGTAATAAACAGCGATTTGAATGCACCGTGTGAATATACACAACACAATAGTTTAAATGACACACGTCATATCCAGGTGTTCCCATGCATTGAATTTAACTGCAACAGAAATAAAATAGGAATTTATGAGAGTATTACCTTGAGCAGGCCTCTGTGGAAGAACGTTAAACCTTTGTATAAAACTGCTATTGGCTGAATTTGGTTTAATTCCAGAGATCGCTGAAAATCCTCATGAGCTGCTACATAATCCTGCCATAAGAGGAGAAAGGTTATTCAGTTTACATAGCTAATTTGTAAAAATTTATCTGTTCAGTAAACACATTAAAATACGGGAATAAAAAGAAATGTGTATGTTGTTAGGAAAATACTTTTTTTTTTTATTGTGTTTGAAGCAACCGTAAAAATATATTAAAAAAAAAAAGGGAAATAGTATTTATGGCCTGTCCTGAAGGATAGAGGGCCAAAGTACCTTCATTGCAGTACTTGAATTAGCCTCACAAAGCAGCAGTGTCAGGTAGACCGCTCCGTTTTATACACTTAATTGGGGTGACCTGCAGTACCAGACACAGCTGCACATACACATGGATGGTCAGTTACTGTGGTAAAGGGGCTGCATCACTCAGACAAGCTCTGCGGTCCCTTCGTTCTGCTGACTGGTGGAGGTCCTGACAGTTGGACTGGAACGGATCACACATCCTAGAAATGGGCTAAAAAAGGTATCACACTTTATCTGTTGCTCTCCCATAATTTGTGTCTAATCAGTAGAGTCTGGCATGTAAACACCCACAAATCTTGAAAACAACATGGTCTTAGTCTACTTTATTGGACACAAATTTGCCATCTCCATTATAAAAAAAATAAAAAATAAAAATCTATGGAAGCCTCAGAGGGTCAGCCTTCAGAGATTTCTGTAACAGAGAACTGATAAATGAGCACCGATGTTTTTTGTAACCCTCAGTGATCTCTAATGGAGGAGAGGGACCAACCATGCGTGGTCATCTCCACGGTGAAAACAAAGACCAGTATTCCATTGTTCTCAAGTTCGAGTGAACCACACCAATAAAACACCTGTCAAATTAACAGTCTGTGGAAATACATATTCCTGTTGGCATGTGTGATGACCAAATAATTCTATTTTGGAATTAGCAGCAGAATCATAACAGTCATGGACTAACCTCAGATATAAAGTAAAGGGTGCCACGGTGCCTATATAGCCGTGCTGATGGCTGTAACTGGATAGCTCTAGTGAGGTCACTAAGCGCTTCACTAATCCGACCCAGTGGAGACAAAATCTGTAGGAGGAAACAACCTATGTAAGACCGGTACACCATAGAGATTTACACATATGTATAGAAAACTAGAAATTTGGATGCTCTGTAGGAATAACAAAAATCTACCCACACCTGTCTCTCCCATCAATTCTAAGGTTTGCAATTATATTAAGCTCATACACACAGGGCATGAAGTGTAACATCTACCAGATGCCACGTGGCAGTCATGTAATGTGTGTTAAGGAGAACAAGTTGTGTTATTTTTAAATCAAATCATGCCCTGTCCTTGCGTTAAATAGGGGCAGCAGTTCCTCATTATAGTCAATGAACCAGTACAAAAACATGTACAATTCACAAGAACAAATTTTTTCATGATACGCTATATGGCGCATTTCTCAAAAAAAAAAAAAAAAAAAAAGGCAAAATGAGGCATTAAGATGTGACTAAAAACCTGGCACGCAATCGCCCATAGACATGCAGGTAAGAGAGCTCAACGAATTAAGTTAAAAGGGGTTGTCCCACGAAAATAACTACCAGACCATACATTCGCTATGGAGAACTGCTGGAGTACAGGACCCTGCTGTTTGAATTAGTCCCAGAGAATGAATGGAGCAGTAGTAGTGCGCACCATTTCCAACAAGGGACACCGTACCATCGTTTTCGTGATCGCTAGAACCTGCAGCGACTTTTATGCACTACCCTGTGAAGAAGTGCTAAATTATTTTCATAGGACAACCCCTCTAAAAGTGGTTGTCAATTATCAGCAAATTAATGTGGTTTTTTTTGTATAATGAAAAGTTATATACATTTTTCCAATATACTTTCTGTATTCTAGCCTCACGGTTATCAAGATCTCTGCTTGTTGTTATTCAGTAGGAAAATTCATTGTTTATTTCCAGTAGATACAATTCTGTCCATGGTCATGTGATGGACACAGGTGTACGGCTCGTTACAGTTACAGCATGTGTTTCAGAGCTGTGTCTTCTAACAACCCCAGTACCCATGTGTCCATCACATGACTATGGACAGAATTTTATCCACTTGAAGTAAATGAAATGAAAAATTCTACAGAACAAGCAGAGATCTTGAAAACTGAGGCATTAATACAGAAAGTATATTGAAAAATGTTATAACCGATTATACAAAAAATAACATTAATATGCTGAAAGAGGACTACCCTTTTAAAGAGGATCTGTCACCAGATTATCAAATCCCTATCTCCTATTGCATGTGATCGGCGCTGCACTCTAGATAACAGTAACGTTTTTTTTTAGTTTTTTTTTTAAAACTATCATTTTTGGCCAAGTTATGAACAATTTTATATTTATGCAAATGAGCCTTTCTAATGGACAACTGGGCGTGTATTGTGTTTGTAACATGTGGGCGTGTATTGTGTTTGTAACATGTGGGCGTGTATTGTGTTTGTAACATGTGGGCGTGTATTGTGTTTGTAACATGTGGGCGTGTATTGTGTTTGTAACATGTGGGCGTGTATTGTGTTTGTAACATGTGGGCGTGTATTGTGTTTGTAACATGTGGGCGTGTATTGTGTTTGTAACATGTGGGCGTGTATTGTGTTTGTAACATGTGGGCGTGTATTGTGTTTGTAACATGTGGGCGTGTATTGTGTTTGTAACAAGTGGGCGTGTATTGTGTTTGTAACATGTGGGCGTGTATTGTGTTTGTAACAAGTGGGCGTGTATTGTGTTTGTAACAAGTGGGCGTGTTTACTTGTTTTACTAGCTGGGCGTTGTGAATAGAAGTGTATGATGCTGACATACACTTCTATTCACAACGCCCATCTAGTAAAACAAGTAAACACGCCCAGTTGGAAATAAGAGAAAACACGCCCAGTTGTCCATTAGAAAGGCTCATTTGCATAAATATAAAATTGCTCATAACTTAGCCAAAAATGATCGTTTTTAATAAAATAGGGATAGGGATTTGATAATCTGGTGACAGAGCCTCTTTAAGCAACTTTGTAATACACTTTTTGTTTCAATTTGTCAACGTCGTCTGAATATCACGGCATACAGCCAGTGAATGGAAACAAACATGTTCTTATCTAGTGCTGCTCAAATAGCGAAGGGTTTGTTACTATTATCAGTCTAGGCAACCCTCTGGGAGCGAACCACATTAACAATACAAATCTACTGTCCTGGAGTCCAAGCTTTAGAGACTTCTTACCTACACCAATAAATTTTAAGGGAAACCGGTCACCAGCATTTCACCTATTAAACCAGCAATCCCTGTTGGAAGTGGATGAAAAATAACTCTCATGTTTTGTAACCTACAATTATCTTCTAAGTAGCTCTGTACCTTCAGTATTCAGTTTTTTACTGTTCCTGTGCCGTATGGTAATGTGCATAAAAGAGTTGTACCTTCGTTTGAAAAGAGTCATATATTCATTCCTCAAGCCTTTCCAAGTTTGCCCTGCCTCCTTTCGATTGACAGCTCCTCAAACCCACTCCCCCCCCCCCCACCAGCACACACAAAATCCCACTCTTGCGCATCGATGTCCTGTTCAGGTGCACGCGCACAACGGGGCACCATATTGGCGCATGCATAATAACTAGATTTGAGGCCCGAACGAAGCAGGGTAGGGTGTCGGACCGTACACGACGGGCACTTGCGTGCTATCTCAGAATAGATTTCGGCATTCAGGGCGGGCCAGTTTTCGGCGGTGGGCGGGCCTAAGAAGAAGAACGAACGAGACTGCCAGATTATTACCATAAGAGGCTCAAAATGTTTGCAGACCGTTATTTACGTTCGGAGGAGGAGCTTTGGAGCGGGGATAACGGCAATGAACTTTTGACAGCAGTGGCCAGCGAGGGGCGAGTATAGTTCAATAGGTCAAATGCTGGTGACAGGTTCCCTTTAATAAACTTTCAGATGTGTGAGCAGGAAAAGGTCAGGAAAGGTTTTCAGTCTGTGGCATTTCAGAATTCTATTGTTCATGGCCGGCAATACTACATATTATGGGGGAAATGTGTTGCCACCTGCATCTTGCGCCCAGATTTATAGGGTAGCTTATATTATACTACACAGCTGGCATATAGGTTTGGGGTTGCACAATGCCATATCAATGGGCTGTGTGTAGTTGCAGGAAGGAGCGGAGGTGGGTAGCTTCCAATCCTGCAGTAGAGAGGTATCTGCTTCTTCAACAACATTTCCAGTAATGCTACAGTTCCCTAGTAGACAAAGTGTGCAGCACCAAGGTGTAACATAGGAGAACGTTTTTAACAGCACTTACTTCTGCTCTTTGCTCATATACTTCTGGGTGATCGGGCTCCAAGCTGATAACACGGCTAAGTTCAAATAATGCCAATTCTGCATTTTTTATATCCTTAAAGACAGCAAGGAAAATAAATTGTGAATAATGGCAAATAAACCCAATCTAGGACACGTCAATTAAAACACCACACTTTATATATCTCACTTAATTGAAATAAAGGGTAGAGCGCCATACACGGCTGTCTGATGCTACATGAGGATACATACTTCACAGGCGTTTCGACACTTACCTGCAGTCCTTTTTTCCCATACGCTATTCCGCGGCCATAAATAGCACTTACAAGTTCAGCGTCCTCCTATTAAAATACATAAATACTAAGTTGTCGATTAATATATTTAATCATAGGAACAATTTCCTTAAAAAGGTCATATCATCCAACCAAAAATCATATTTGACATCTCCACGGCATTCCCACATGGTGCGGGATTGACAGTAAAAATGGAAGACTATTACCCTACAATAACAGAATAGCCATCCTCAGCTGGACAGCCAATACAAGGTGTTATTATACATTTACATGTGATGTTAGTCATATAATGATGCAAGCGTTCAGTTGCTAATACCTTTACAGGTGGCAATAACTATAACCTAATACTGGTAATGAGGCCACACTTTATCAGTCAATGATAACGTAACTGTACATACAGATATGATACAGTAAATAGACGATAGGAAGATATTCCCTGCCTATAGATAGAAAGATCTCAAACATACCTGAAGCATTGAGGAGAAATGTTTTATAGCTTCGTCAGGCAGGCCGCTGCCTATTAATACATAACCTATAGCTTAAACATAAAGAAAGAACATATGTTATCCATACCTGACAATAAAAAGGATCTTCTAAAATGTACTAGCACAGAACCTATTCTATACCAGAAGTCAATTATATAAAAAATGGTATTGGTAAAGAGTCACCTGAAGCCCAAGTCTGCCGCAAAATCTCTACTATACAATCTAACTATGCAGACTGCCACGGTGCAGCACGGAGAACCATCCTCCATAACGGCTTGTGGTTTCATAGGTGGAAGCTTCCGGTCCCGTTCTCTTAGGCCACTCTCTGGTTACCGTTCACATCAATCCTTGTCCCCAATGGAGCTTACAATCTAATTTCCTTATTTCAGACAAACAACCTAAAAAGGTCAATTTCAGAATTAACTTTTCAGTGTGTTTTTGGATTGCGGGGGGAAACCACTTAGGCCACTTTTACACAGCATTATTTGGTCAGTATTTTGCTTCAGTATTTGTAAGCCAAAACCAGGAGTGGGTCCAAAACATGGAAGAGGTGCAAATCTTTCGATTATACTTTTGTTTTTATGTTCCACTTCTGGTTTTGACTTACAAATACTGATGCAAATACCGATGCAAAATACGGTTGTGTAGACAGAGTCAGATCCAGGACCCTAGTGCTGCCAGGCAATAGTGACAGAACACTTGCTTGAACGACGCAGACAGGAGGGCATCAGTTGGAGAAGAAATTGGCATCACACAAGAAAGTCTCTAGCGTCCTTGTGACCATTGCAAAATAAAAAATAAAACAAAGGAAAAAACATTGAAGCTGCAGTGAAGGATGCTCTAATAGCCAGAGAGGCTCCTGTTCTAGCAAGCTAAGCGCAACCATTCTGATCTTCCCTATTTTATCTGTAATGTATTGGAATATGTCTTTATGCCTGTACATTAGGCCACCATGATCATAAGACTTTGGACCTGGATTCTTCTGCACACCAACTCTCCTCCGGACTTCCAACATAATCACACCACCGATAACCGTGGTAGAGTCCTTTCTGCCTGTTCCATATAAAAAGCTTATGTACACTACTGTGATGAATGGCATGGGATGGAGGTGCATTTCCGCTCTTTCAGTCACACTTTACTTTTACAAGTGGTTAAGCTGAACACATACAAGGTAGCTGTCGGCTAGACATCTATTTCTTCCATCTTCATGTTTATTCTCACAGCGAAACGACTCCTGCAGTGTCTCTACACTCCAAGAAGGACAGCACTGCTCTCCAAAATGCGGTGGCTGGCAGTGAAATGGTTACTAGCAATGGACAGCTTAATACCATGCTTGATATTTTTCTTCAAGTAAAGTTGTATTTGCGATTTCTAGAAGATAAATGCCACTAAAGAAACCAATGGAGTTCAAAATGAACGTTTTAATATTGTCTATTGGACTTACCAAGCTCCTCATTTGTATCATCATCCTCCGTGACAAATGGTAATCTCTTCTGCTCGGCTAGAGTCTTCGCTTGGCTCTGGATAGAATTAAAAAAAATAAAAAAATAAAAAGCTGTAAGTACACTAGATATATGTTGGAGGCATTGAAATTAGAAATACACAAAACATAACCTAAGAATATCAGTTGTGGAAAAATGCTGCTATGTAAGAATGATTTAAAAAAGTAGGTGTTTTTTTAATTCAATTAACAAAATACAAAGTGAATAAAACAGAAGAGAAACCTAAATCAATATTCGGTGTGACCACCCTTTGCCTTCGAAACAGCATTAATTCCTCTAGGTACACTTGCACAAAGTCATGGATTTTGTAGATTATAGGTGTTTGATTAACCAAATTATACCAAACAGGTGATAATGATCATCATTTTCATATGTAGGTTGACACAGTCATTAACTGTAACAGAAACAGCTGTGTAGGAGGCTTAAAACTGCGTGAGGAACAGCCAAACTCAACTACAAAAGGTGAGGCTGTGGAAGACTGTTTTAGGTCACAGACAGAAGGATTTGAGGAAACCCTTTACTCACAGAAGATCTGACGTTAGTTCTCCAAAATGTTTGGAACAATCTCCCTGCTGAGTTACTTCAAAAACTGTGTGCAAGTGTACCTAGAAAAATTTATGCTGTTTTGTAGGCAAAGGGTGGTCACACCAAACATGGATTTGATTTTGATTTCTCTTCTGTTCATTCACTTTGTATTTTTTTTATTGATATAAAAAAAAATAATAATAAAAACACTTCTATTTTTTAAAGCATCCTTACTTTGCAGCATTTTTCCACAGCTGCCTAAAACTTGTATACAGTACTGTATAAAAAACACCCTAATAACACAAACATTCTGACTTCTCGATGCCGGTTGTAAAAAAAATTCAGAGCAGTTTATAAAATGAAGGCAGAGCTCTGATTGCTATGGGCAACAAGGCCTGTTTTATAGTTTGATAAATGAGGCCCAATGCATCCTGTTGCCTCTATATGTCCGGGAGATCAAGTGAAACAACTGTAACATCAAATAGCAGCCAAGGTCCCATTAGCATCACGTTTAGGCCTTCCGTCGGAGGAACACGTCAGAAGACCCCCGACGTATACCTCCGACAAAAGGCCCAAGTACATCCTACTGTATGGCATACAGTGGGATACGTCGCCCAGGGACTGGTCCTGGGGAAACCCCTGAAATCACTGTCCATATATAGACAGTGACGTCAGGAACTTTTTGCAGGGCCGGAGTCTCAGGGCAGAGCATCTACTCCATTGGGATAATGGAGACCTATGAACACGTTTATCATGTATGTCAGGAGCTTTGACGTACAAAATAAATGTAGAGCAATGACGTTGGGGCCTTAAAGAGGTATTCTGATAATAGAATTGTTGGCCATGTCAATAAGTCTTGTCATTATACCCTTTGAAGTCAAATACCAATGTCATATTTAAAGGAAAAACAGCACTTTAGAACACCAAAATTACAATATTGCAGATTCTACATTTTCAAATGTGATGTAACTTTGCAAATACTTGACCTCGGTTAAGCAATGAATGAAGGCAAAACATCCGGTTGTAATGTGGGAGATCCAATGAGTTCCAAAAAGAGAACCTATCACTTCTTGGGAAACTCCATGTAGTAATAGGAGAGCAAAATTATAGAACCTCTTTGATATATTTAGAAAACAAAAAAAACAAACACGTCCTCTAATTTAGTGATAAAAGCATAATACACAGATAAACTTTATTATATGGCTGATAAAATAACCATATTTCATATGAAGTTCAGGCTCCAGCGGAGACAATTTTTTGCCCATTCTACGTTCCGCTGATCTGTCACCCATTACTCTTTTTGCAAACTTACGCCAGATTCACACGAACGAGCGCAAACTCGGCCATGAAAAACGGCTGTTTTTCACTTCTGAGTTTCACCCTTGAGGGTCCCATTTTCACAGATCCCCATAGACTTGAGTCTATCGAAAGAGCCGTGAAAACGGAAGAAAATAGGACATGTTCTATTTTTCAACGGACCCTTGTTTTAACCGTCACACAGACGTACTCTACGTTGTGAATCTGGCCTTATGAGAAGAATAGGTATAAACTCTTTGATCGCATTCTATGGACCAGCAAATTGAAAAAAGAACTTAAGGCTGTGTTCACACGGGGTATTTTGCCGAGTTTTTGGACGCGGAAACCGCGTCGCAAAACTTGGCAAGAACGGCCCGAGAACGCCTCCCATTGATTTCAATGGGAGGCGTCGGCGTCTTTTTCCCGCGAGCAGTAAAACTGCCTCGCGGGAAAAAGAAGCGACATGCCCTATCTTCGGGCACTTCCGCCTCTGACCTCCTATTGACTTCAATTGGAGGCAGAGAAAGCGTATTTCGTGCTGTTTTATGCCCGCGGCGCTCAATGGCCGCGGGCGAAAAACGGCGCGAAAATCGGCGTACAGGGAGAGGAAAATCTGCCTCAAAGTTCCAAACGGAATTTTGAGGCAGATATTCCTCCCCCAAAATACTCCGTGTGAACATAGCCTTAACTGTGAAAATGTCCTTTAGGAGTATAATACAATACCAGGATTTTTTCTGTGTTGCGTGAAATAATGGATTCACAAGCTGGGGATCCTCTTGGCTCACAGCCCATTTCACGGAAGGTAAAGAACGCGGAGTCTGCAAATTAAAGGTTTACTTTATTATTTAAAAAAATTGTGGAAAATAGCAGTAGAACTTTTGAATGATGAAATATAAAATACATATATACAAGCAGTTATGTCCAACATGAAACGGTACTTGACAAACATAACATGGTGCTCGGTTTTTTTAATACAACGTTCCAAATTTTCTGCTTTCCTTCAGACCTATAGTTACGTGGTAAAATTATGATTGCCTGCAGCCACCACTAGGGGAGCTTAAGAGTTTGCTGAAGACATTTATTTTAATGGAAGCTGTATGAATCGGTCTTCGTTCACTCTAGTGGCAGCAGCAGGTAGCCAAAATATAATTTAAGTGTACATAAGTTTTCATGTAACCTGTCTACAGCCGTACAACGGGGTATACACTGTATTACACCAGTCTGATACGGTTTAACGGTCATGTATACAAGCTTGTAATATAAAATGGAATATGCTACACCAGGGGTCTCAAACACAGCCCATGCGGCCCCTGAGGCTGTCATCTGCGGCTTGCGGGGCACCGCGGCTCCCTCGGAAGTGGAGAGAGCAGGCCAAAATGAGTACGCCAGCGAACGACGAAGCCCCTGACATCACTGTCTGTGATGTCAGGGGCTTCTCCACAGCCGGAGTCCCAGAGCAGAGCTTATACTTGCACTCTGCTCCGGGACTCCGGGTGGGGAAGCCCCTGACATCACTGTCCATATATGGACAGCTATGTCAGGACTAGTCCCAGACAGAGCGCTAGTAGCTCCGGCTCTGGGGTAGCCCATGACATCACTGCCCATACATGGACAGAGTTCTGGAGCAGACCCTATACTAGTCCTCTGCTCTGGGACTCCGACTCTGGGGTTGCCCCTGACATCACATTCTATCGGTCTATGGACAGTGACGTCAGGGGTGTGTGGCACTATCTACAGAGGGCACTGTGGCATTATCTATGGGTGGGTGTGTGGTAGTATCTACAGAGGGTACTGTGGCATTATCTAGAGGGCACTGTGGCACCATCTAAAAAGGGGCTGCCCAATCTTCATATTCTTGTGTCTGCCAAACTCTGCCAACTGAGCAGCCAGACTGCATTTAGCGACACAAACTGGATTGTTAAAATAAGCACGTGGAGTAAACTCGCAGATTTCCATTTAATAATAGCGTTAGGTTTAAACTTTAGTGATGTAGTAATGTTATAGTAGTTCAAATAACTAATTGGTTAACAATAATTTTGTATTGTATCAGATTTGAATGTAATGCAGCTCGTCAACGTCGCATTTTTACTATGTGTGGCCCATTTACCCAGCCGAGTTGGAGACCCCTGTTCTACACTACAACTCACATAGATCTGCGACCAAGTCAGTTCTAGACATCTTCTACAGAAGTCAAAGAAACACAGGAAGCACAGAAAACAGGAAGTCTGACTAAAAGCATGTGCAAGAACAGGAGCTCATATGCTTCTGAAGTGTCCATCCTCGCTACATCTCTCAAGACAAAAAATATGGTAAATAAAGCAGTAAGATGTAGGGCGGCATGGTATCATTTGCACAAAAAACCTGTTAGGAATCGGCTGTCTAATGGCGTGTTTTTACTTTAGACCAAGTGGGCGTTTTACAGAGGAGTGTATAACGCTGACCAATCAGCGTCATACACTTCTCTCCATTCATTTAGTCAGCGCATAGTGACACTGCGTTGTTCACTATGTGCTGTCTTATATTGACACATTAACGTTACTGAAGTTTTTAGACAGTGAATAGACATTCCTTCCAGTCAGGACGGGATGTCTATTCACAATCCTGACACTACGGGAACGTTTCTGTGGTACTTACAGCAGAGCAAGCGTAATCTTGCGAGATCACTCTGTAAATGACAGGTTACAGCGAGATTACGCTTGCACTGCTGGAAGTACCACAGAAACGTTAGCGAAGTGTTGGGATTGTGAATAGACATCCCGTCCTGGCTGGAAGGAATGTCTATTCACGGTCTAAACACTTCAGTAACGTTAATATGTCAGTATAAGACAGCACATAGTGAATAACGCAGTGTCACTATGCGCTGAGCAAATGAATGGAGAGAAGTGCATGATGCCGATTGGTCAACGTCTGTACAACGCCCACTTGGTCTAAAGTAAAAACACGCCCAGTTGGACATTAAGAAAGTAATTAGCATAAAGCTAAAATCGCTAAGAACGTTGTAAAAATAGATCGTTTTTCTAAATAAAAAGCACTGCTGTCATCTACATTATAGCGCCGATCTCCTAATGTAGGAGATGGGGCACTTATAATGTGGTGACAGAGCCTCTTTAAAGATAAATAGCAATAAAAAATTAAATTGCTGTAAAACGCAGATATCTTTTAATTAAAAATAGATTAGATTATAGATCGTTAGATGGAAAACTAGTAAAGCCCCATGAACTTCGTCAGGCGCCATATGTATGGAGCTATTTTCCCTTAGATGCAAAGCTCCTAGGGGTAAATCCTTCTTTCCATATGGCATCTTATGAAGCATGCCTTGATATTTTTTTCTATTGGATTAGTACAGAATCCAACAGAAAAACAACTCAGGAGTCCATATGAAAATCGGAGGTATACGTAGGTACACTAGACTTATTGGGCAGATGTCATCTGATGGAACAGATTTTTCCTAACCACAATTATTAAGCATCTAAAAATGTATCCCCTAACTAATCTAATAGGCGCTTTGCTGCTGATAACTACAGCTTAATATTTTTTCAAAACTGTTGATTTGCAAAGTTATGAGAATTTTGAAAAAAATATGCTAATTTGGCTATACTTGCCAAATAGGATGTTACTCTTTCTTTTCAGTCTGGGTGGTGTAATATTTTCTGTATGACGCTGTTCAATCAGTCATACAGTTCTCCTCTTCCCAGCCCAGCAACATAGCATGATCATATAGTATACAGCTTCCGTTCCCGACTGTTTTCAACTGGTGCCATATGAAAGATTAGAATCTCACCTTTCATATGCCTCCAGAAACTTTTCTAGGTGGTCCACAGCCGGAGATATGGCTATTTGAAGTGATCCCCCTTCCCTCCAGCTTCAGTCTCTCATACTGTGTGAAGCAGCTTCATGCCGATAGGACAGCGTCAGAGGCTGTGAGGAAGCTCCACCTCAGGAGAATTGCTGGTGTTGACACCCATTTGTCTAGTATAGCCTCATTTGCATATTTAGAAAAAAAGTTTATAACTTTTCAAATAAACTTTTTGGGACACAATTTTCACGAGAATCATCAGTGTGGCAGCGCCTATTAGATTAGCTAGGAGATCGGGCATTACTAAACTAGTGACAGATCCTCTCTAACCCCTTAACGACATCCAACGTAATAGTAAATCGTTGGCGTTAAGGACTTAACACAACACAACTTACTGATACGCTGTTTTGCTTATGCGGGCTCAGAAGCTGAGCCCGCACCATCGCGAGCGGGTATCAGGTGTATATTACAGCTGACACCCTGCTGCATGTCCAGGACCGGAGCTAGCCTCCGATCCGGCCGATTAACCCCTTAGATGCAGCGCTCAAAAGAGGGTGCTGCATCTATGGCGCTTCCTAGCAGATCAGAACCCTGCAATGCAAATCGCAGGGTTCCGATGACTGTTCTGGCAGATCAGAGGCCTAACAATAGCTTCCTGTCTGCCAAGTACGGAAGCCTACTGGTCCCGCCCGGATGCAGGGCCTAAAAGGCTTCCGGCCGCAAAAGAATGATGGCGCAGCCTGGGACATCAGCCGCTAGTGTCAGCTGTATGTTACAGCTGACACCGTGCTTTAACGGAGCTATCTCCGATCCCTGCCAGTAACCCCATAGATGCCACAATCAAAAGCGACCGCGGTATCTTAGTGGTTTGTAGCGATCAGCACCGACATGATTTGATTGTGAAGCTGCCGAGCATTACTATGGCAACCGGAGGCCTCTCAATGGACTCCTGGTCTGCCACGGCAGAGACGGGACCAAATAGGCTTGCAGTCAGTGTCTTACGGAGAGCTCTAATGCATTGCACTAGGTGGGTAGTGCAACGCATTAGAGTAAAGATTAGAAGTGCAGGCCCTCAAGTCCCCTAGTGGGACAAAAAAAATGTAAAATAAAAGTTGAATAAAAAAAAAAAAAGTGTCAAAATAAAAGTTTCAAGTAAATAAAAAGAAACACTGCCTTTTTTCCTATAATAAGTCTTTTATTATGGGAAAAAAAAATTAAAACGCGTTAAAAAATGTACACATATTTGGTATCGCCGTCTCCGTAACAACCCAAACCATAAAACTATAATATTTTTCCCGCACGGTGAACACTGCAAAGATAAAAAAAAACAATGGCAGAATAGCTATTTTTTCTTTTATCACCACCTCTCCCAAAACATGGAATAAAATAAGTCGCATCTAACCCAAAACAGTACCAATAAAAACTACAACTGGTCCCGCAAAACACAAGTCCTTACACAGCTTTTTTGACTGAAAAACAGGAAAAAAAAAAAAAGTTATGGCTCTCAGAACATGGGGACACAAAAATAAAAAAACAAAGTGATTTTATTGCGCAAACGCTGCAAAACGTAGACACTATACACATTTGGTATTGTCGTAATCGTATCGACCCGCATAATAAAGTAAAATGGTCATTTATAGCCTAGGATGAACGCCGTAAAAATAAAAAAAACATTGTTAGAATTGCTGGTTTTTGGTCACATTGCTTGCCAAAAATAAGAAATAAAAGGTGATAAAAAAAAAAAATCCCAAAATGGTACCAGTGAAAACTACAGATTGTCCCGCAACAAATAAGCCTTCACACAGGTCCATTGGAGAAAAAAAAATTTAAAAGTTCTGGCTCTCAGAACATGGCGATGCAAAATGTGCAGAGTTCCAAAAGCGGATAAGATTGGGCACCATTTATCGGTGCGACACTGGCCGAACATCTGAAGATTATTATTTATTTACCCCATTATTATACCCTGATGTACCCCTCACAGTTTACATATGGCCCCACATTATAAACTGAAATATCAGCAATACCCCAAAGAGAACCACTGCCAAGCTAAATCTGCGCTCCAAAAGCCAAACGGCGCTCCCCCCTTCTAAACACTACAGCGTGACCAAAACAGCAGTTTATGTCGAGATATATGGCATCGCCATACCCGGGAGAACACGCTTAAAATGTTATGAAGTATTTGTCTTCGGTGGCACAAACTTGGCTCAAGACATTGTGCACTAAAATGGCATATCAGCAGAAAATTGCAATTTTCACCATCTTGCGAGATCACGCTGTGCCGTGAGTAAATCCCACAGTAACTTTACTGAAGTGTCCGGAGTGTGAATAGACATTGCATCCTGCCTGGATATTCACTCTCAAGGCACTTCAGTAAAGTTAATGTGGGTGTATGTGACAGCACAGCGAGATCTCGCGAGATCACACTGTGCTGTGAATACAAATGGACATAAATGGAGAAGTGTATGATGCTGACTGGTCAGCGTCATACACTTCTCTTTACAAGGCCCACTTGGTCAAAAGGTCAAAAACGCTCAGTTGGGCATTTAGAAACTAATTAGCATAAATCTAAAATTGTTCCTAACTTGCACAAAAATGATCGTTTTTCAAAATAAAACCACTGTTAGGGTATGTGCACACACACTAATTATGTCCGCAAGTCCCGGACCGAACACAGTGCAGGGAGCCGGGCTCCTAGCATCATACTTATGTACGATGCTAGGAGTCCCTGCCTCGCTGCAGGACAACTGTCCCGTACTGAAAACATGATTACAGTACGGGACAGTTGTCCTGCAGCGAGGCAGAGACTCCTAGCATCGTACATAAGTATGATGCTAGGAGCCCGGCTCCCTGCACTGTGTTCGGTCCGGTACTTGCGGCCGAAATACCTCCGTCAATTACGGACGTAATTAGTGTGTGTGCACATACCCTTATCTACATCACAGCGCCGATCACATTATGTAGGAGATAGGGCACTTATAATCCGGTAACAGAGCCTCTTTAAAGTCCAATGTGCCACGAGAAAACAATCTCAAAATCGCTTGAAAAGATAAAAACATTCCAAAGTTATTATCACATAAAGCGACATGTCAGATTTGAAAAAAATGGCCTGGTCCATTAGGTGAAAACAAGCTGTGCCCTTAAGGGGTTAAGGTCATGAGTCAGTCCTGAAGTTAATCATTCAGAGTACAATTGCGTGCTGCAAAGGGCTTATTAAGAAGGCCAGGATTTCATTTCCAAACCTATATTTCAGATGCCTGGCTTACATTATAGAAGATAGAAAATATCACACAAGAGAATGGAAGAATGAAAAAAACATTCTCTAACATAGAACCAGACACAGGAAACAGGACATAAAATCAAATTATTTATATTCCTATTGCTTCGGAAGGCCATGGATCACTTGTAAATTCAATGTTCTTTGGCTCATATAATCAGATTAGTGGATCACATGAAAACAATGTTGTAAAAAATCTTCCGCTTCTTAACCTAAACTATCCATGCTTGACCTTCAAGATATCCATGTCAACTTACCAGCACTGAATAAAGAAGTTATTTAGCCATTATTGATTGTAATACTCTAACCCGTTCAATGCATTTGTAACTATACACACACTTGACATGCAAGAAAACAAAAATTGGAGAGGTTGCATTTATATCATATTTTTGTTTCTCTCTTAAAAAGTTGTCCATAAAGAAAAAAATACACCTTTTTTTTAGCTCCTTCGATGGTGAACGGACGGCAGCTTTTACAGCAGATGGAACGCCCGGCAATCAACACCATTGATGGAGCTCGTCAAGTAAGGGAGTTTATCCTAGTTGGACAATCCCTGTAAGACAAAAAAAAAAAAAAAAATGTAGATAAAAATGCAACCTCTCCAAGTGGTTGTCTTGCGTGTAAACTAGTTACAAATGCATTGAAATGTGTTATACCGTAGACAAAGGATTACATGAAGCAATGGCTAAATTACTCCATAGTGCTGGCAAGGATATCTGTCACTTGCAGAAAAACCGCAGCTGATTTAGATTGCAGGCGCCTCACAGATTTGCCGCTTTTTATTTTAGCCCCCACCGTTGCGGAGATATCGGTGCCATTAGTTTTGGTGCCCGATATGCAAATAAGGCCTTTGACTGTCTAGTGGGCGGGTAACACCGGTCACTTGATAAGGGGTAACCGCCCACTTGTCAATGGCCTTATTTACATATTGAACACTAGAAATAACAGCCCAATATCTCAGGAACGGTGGGCGCTAGAAGAAAAAAAACAAAACGTCAGAATCTGTAATCTAACCGAGATGTCAACTGCAGTTTTTTGGGCAGGTGACAGGTCCTCTAAGGTCAAACATGCATAGTTTAGGCTATACGAACCCATAGTTGAAAGAAGCTACAGGCGCACTCCAGGGGACACAAGGTGTATACAGTACTACAAGGCATTCACATTTTTGTGGCAACTCTATGCCCCTCATGTGAGGACATTCACCTCCCTAACAAGGCAAATAGGCAGGATCTGTCCTGGGCAGACAATCCATTTAAAGAGGCTCTGTCACCAGATTTTGCAACCCCTATCTGCTATTGCAGCAGATAGGCGCTGCAATGTAGATTACAGTAACGTTTTTATTTTTAAAAAACGAGCATTTTTGGCCAAGTTATGACCATTTTTGTAGTTATGCAAATGAGGCTTGCAAAAGTCCAAGTGGGTGTGTTTAAAAGTAAAAGTCCAAGTGGGCGTGTATTAGGTGCGTACATCGGGGCGTTTTTAATACTTTCACTAGCTGGGCGCTCTGATGAGAAGTAACATCCTCTTCTCTTCAGAACGCCCAGCTTCTGACAGTGCAGTTCTGTGACGTCACTCACAGGTCCTGCATCGTGACGGCCACATCGGCACCAGAGGCTACAGTTGATTCTGCAGCAGCATCAGCGTTTGCAGGTAAGTCGATCTTACCTGCAAACGCTGATGCTGCTGCAGAATCAACTGTAGCCTCTGCTGCCGATGTGGCCGTCACGATGCAGGACCTGTGAGTGACGTCACAGATCTGCACTGTCAGAAGCTGGGCGTTCTGAAGAGAAGTGGATGTTACTTCTCATCAGAGCGCCCAGCTAGTGAAAGTATTAAAAACGCCCCGATGTACGCACATAATACACGCCCACTTGGACTTTTACTTTTAAACACACCCACTTGGACTTTTGCAAGCCTCATTTGCATAACTACAAAAATGGTCATAACTTGGCCAAAAATGCTCGTTTTTTAAAAATAAAAACGTTACTGTAATCTACATTGCAGCGCCGATCTGCTGCAATAGCAGATAGGGGTTGCAAAATCTGGTGACAGAGCCTCTTTAAGTGGCCAAGTTGCATAGCGGTTGTAAGATAGTAGGACCTTATTTTTAAACTCTTATTTAGCATAACAATTAAACGCTTCAAGGAAATCATAAAATAACCACAAAGGACAGGATGCTCGCTATTTCAACATTTTGTCACTTTTTCACACTTGAACGCCTAAGACAGTGCAAATAACATCAGTGACAATAAGACAACGGGAGAACCTTGCCTGTAATTGGAAGCAGACGCTGCGTTGTATGAACTGCACACGATACTGCCAGTGCAGAAAGACGCAGTATTCAAGAAGGGATTTGACCGCATTGGACCAGAAGAACCCTGAACTGGAAGGGTTTTCATGAGGAGTGGAGCACCTGCAGGATTCAGGCAGCAACTTTAAGCACTGATAGAGCAAAATATATTACAAAAAAACCTTTCATGTACACCAAGGACCTTTTTCATATTTCTTCTGGTATTTATGTGCCTGAATAAACTGAATGATGAAATGACCATGAAGTCGCTATATTGGATTTTGTGTAGGTCCCCCATGTGCAGCCAAAACAGCTCTGATCCATCGAGACTTGGACTCCACAAAACCTCTGAAGGTGGGATATGGCACCAAGAACGTTAGCAGCAAGTGTGATCAGGAGTGGGGCAACGGCTGTAATATGCAGCCGCAGCCCTGCTCTAATGGCGGACATCAGAGAAACCTGTGATCTCCACTGTTAACCCCTTAAATGCTGCAATCAGAACTGATCGCGGCATTCTAAGAAGAGAGTGACGGGCAAACCCCCTTTAATCATGTCATAAGAAATACCTGCAATGCAATAGAGGCCCATATTTTGCATTTACAGACAGCCCAGGGTTTATTGAAGGACCCTAGGACTGTCTGCCCTACGGATGTGTCCCATCAGTACGCAGGCTAATGTACTGGCTTATAGATATATGCCGGTACATTATAGTTAAAAACGCCTATTTACATTTTATTTTTTTTACAATAAACATATTTGGTATTGTCACAACTAACAACCCGTACAATAAATTGATAGCATAATTTATGATTAGCGAGGTGTGCTGTAAAAAAAATAAAAAAATAAAAACTGAACAGGAAAGTTTTTTCCTGCATTTTTTCCAAAATAAAAACGTATGTAAATTACACGCAAAAAAATTCTGAGCAAAAAAAAATGCCACTTACATAAAATACAACTCGTCCTGCAAAAAACAAAGCCTTATACAGCCATGTCGGGAAAAAAAATGGATGGGGACGAGCGGTCGTTACTCCGATCGCTCGTCCCCACGCATTATTGCTCTTTCATCCGCTGATCGCTGCCCTGTTCACATAGGGAGAGCAGTTACAAGTAGTGTCTCTCACTCTGGAGGACCTGCCCTTTCCTGCATTACACAGACAAGCCATTACTATAAAGGCACTGCGTAATGCTTACTATCCGGTTTACCCACAGATAAAAACGGATCGCTGGGGGTCCAGCAGGGAAACACTTTGTTAGAATGGTCCCTTGAAAATAAGCAGATTAGGCACGGTCTAAAGCGCAGAACCCCTTTAACTAATGGGATGCTCAGTTTTGGGACTGGGATGGAGAGAATCCCTTTAAATACCGTGATCACTATAAATACAGGCGTATGGCGCTAGTACTACAGCAGGAAAACTGTAACTGTATCTGCAGCTTCCTAGAGAAAAAAAAAAAAAGGATTAAATTAGAGCCGCATTATGAGACGATACCTTATTTCAATATAAACAGAGTCCAGAGAAATGGACTGCGACCATAACAAACCCATCTTGCTAGCCAGTAATATTTGTAATAAAACTTAGAGGCAATATATATCACCAGCAGGCCAAGCTATGACTGTGCCGAGATAGATTACAGAAGAAATATACAATATAAGCGCTCGTGTCTGCCCTGCGGAGGTTATTTCTATATAAGGAAGTTTGGTTGCGGAGAAGGGACAAAACATTTTTTAAAATCACAAGATACATTCTGAAAATACGGAACGTAATCCTCAAATTACCACTTAAATATTAAACATGAAGCCAGGAGTAGTAAACAAGATAGACATAAATAACACCGGTTTATGAAAAATATATTACATTTACAAGTGCAGAAGTTTAACCATTTTCAGGATGAAGCACTTTTTTTATCCTCTGGATAAGTCATCAAGATCTGATCAGTGGGGGTCTGACTCTCCGCACAGATGTCTTGAAGGGACTGCGGCACTTGTGCGAGCGCTACTTCCCCTGCAATCATTTTTACTGATCCATACCGTCAAACGCCAACACGGCCTTTGACAGTATGGAGTAGCGTGAACGACGAAGAGGAAGTAGGACTCACGCAAGCCCCCTCAAAACAGATGATCGGCAGGGGGGGGGGGGGGGGAATAGTCATATCCCCACCATTAAGATATTGATGGCCTATCTTAAGGGCCATTTTAAAAAAACGGGCAAACAAGCGTTCATATGAACGCTAATTCCCGATCATTGCCCGGTGTAAACAGGGCAACAATCAGCCAATCAACTAGCAAACATTTCTCGACTGAACTGGTCGTTTATGCAGCAAGAAATTATTGTTGTCGGCAGCACATCTTGTGTAAACAGGGAGACGTGATGCCGACATTATTGAGCTGTAAGGGGACGAGCGATTGGAATAACGATTGTTCATCCCCATATATAACCACGCACTGCTCCTCGTTGATAGGCGCTCATTTTCACGGTCCATATCGGGTCGTGTAATAGGACCTTTAGAATAGGCCATCCATTTGATCTCTCAGGATAACCCCTCTAATAGGTTATGGACACTGAACATTTATTATTTCGTTTGCATGTACTTTTTTAAATAAAACCACTTAATTTGTTTTTATTAAAAATATCTTTCATTTGGTTTTTGCAGCTTGCACGTATTACAATGCATTACAAGCTGCTGGATCAGGTTCTGTGCTCATTCCATCAGACAGCTCTCCGTCAGGGCAGTCTACAGTCCTCCTCCGGCTTGCAATGACGTAGCTCAGCCAAAGGGACATAAATCATGCCAAGAAAGACATGTTTAGAGACCGGAATACCTGACTATTCAGAATCGTGGCCACACCTAGCGTGCGCTGATTTATAAGTTGCTATTTTAGGTTGTGCTGCATCAGCTAGTATATACAGTGGCATCTTAATAAACCTATGCACCAAATGTCAAAATGGATAAAACCACAATTTTAACTATTCCTCAATTTCATATTTATAAATGTTTTTATGCTGTTCACCAATAAGATTGGCTTTACAGTATGGGTTAATAAAGAGGTCTGTTTTTTGTTACAATTGTTTATCCCTTTAAAGGGCGTTATTTGGGAGTTTTAAAATTTTACAGGAGGGTATAAGATAAACTAACAGGTACGCACCTTCAAAACGCCCCCCCCCCTCTCCAGCACGGAGAACCTGTCCGCCGCCGCTCCGGTCACATTCCGCTACAGCCAACTACCGGCCTCAGTGGTGACGCTGTCATGAACAGCATGTGACTGAGGCAAGCGATTGGCTGCAGCGGCACCTGACCAATGAATGACATGCGACTGCTGCAGAAGCTTCTGGGTCCGGTGAGCGCTGGAGGGGGAGGAAGGGGGTGGGTAGATTGAAAAGGGTGAGTGTCCGGTTTATTATTTTATACCCTCCTGCAGAATTTTAAAACTCCCAAATAACGCCTTTAAAAAAAAAGGACCAAGCCCATTTTTGCAGGCAGGAATTTTTGCGTTGCCACAATCTAAGAGATAACTTTTTAATTTAACTGTCTAGGTAGCTGT